>NW_019419549.1:7804-8429 GCF_000390285.2 Anoplophora glabripennis
TCGCATAAAGTGTAGCACAAAAAAGTTGGAACCATTCAAATCAAAATAAAGGCTCGTATGTGGCGCCCTCTACAAAATGCGAAAAAACGGTGGGCAGATTTATAATCCTCATCCCGAAAAACCCCCATATAGGAAATTTCGTCAAAATATTATGCGTGTGGCAAAAGGTATTGCAAAAAAACTGCAAATAAAATTTAACTTTAACACCCTGTAACTCCGTTAATAATCAGTTTTGGAAAAAATGTTATAGAAAGAGGTAGCATTTATTTTCGGTCCAGAATTATCACCTGAATTTTTTGCTCATCATTTCCGGACACCCTGTATATGTTTTAAGTTAATATTAGAAATAGGTCATACAATCAATTTATCATCGATTGAGCCTTAAATTTCTTCTCAAGTGTAACTTTAACGTATCTATAAGTATTAAGATTGTAACTTTATCGCCCGTGGGTTCACGGGAGCAAAGTCACATTAAGTACCTTTACTTATCTAATTTGCTCAATTTAACACATTAAAGTAACAGTTATGTATTAAACAAACAATTCCTCTGTAATATCAATGATAGTCTGAATTGTTCACGATGATATAAATGGAAAATTAATTAATTTAAAGTCAAATTTTCCGG
>NW_019419550.1:0-8258 GCF_000390285.2 Anoplophora glabripennis
CTTTGCTGCTATGCCAGTCGCCGACTGCATTCTTTGCATTGCGCAGGGTCAGATTTTACAGTGCAACATTTTCCAGTGGCGTGCAGAAGTGTATTATTTAATCATTTTCGATTTTTGATTTTTTTTACAAAATTGTATTTGTAAGAGACCCCTGTACATTCCAAAATGTGTTTTTTTTATAGTTTCTGAATCACATAGTATAATACGTATAATTTTAATAAGGTGTTTATATTTGTAGTCTGGAATATAAATGCAATTTCAAACCCTAGTAAATTATCGGATAAATAATAATAATGTGTTATTGGAGACTAGAATATTCAATACTATTATTACATATTTGCTATAAGGTAAATAATGTATTTCTAATTATAATTATTATTATCTCATAGGTTTATTAAATTTAAAGCATGTTTATTCTATGACTATGACTTTTTTTATAAAAGTATCAAAACACAATAATTTTAACATTAGAGAAGTCTTAACTTTTTTAAGAACTTTATAATTTCTTAAATGCGAACCAGCTGGTTATGAAAGTTAAATTTATATATAGTTTATGTGTAGTTCAGTAGGCTAGTATGGATATCAATAGGTAGTGTTTTTTGTTGTTATTAGATCATATTCATAATATAACATGTGCATATAGTTACAGAGTGATGTGTTCCGTTTGCTCCTAATTAAAATGGATGCAGAAACTGTAGAGGTTAGGGCCAAACAAGTAATAATCGTCAAAAAGTCAGTTCTAGGTAAGGACGTAGTGTTACTGTTGTAGTTTGATAAATTTATAATAAATCCCAATTTCACAATCCGCTATTTATTTTTAATAACTCATTATACTGTCAACAGATATGACAAGTAGTTTTGAAAGATATATACATAATAAGTAAATAATAAGTTTTGAAAATACAGTCTTAAAATTAATTTTTAGCAAAAATGAAAAGTTCTAATAAAAGTATCTTATATCGTATGTGCTTCTCTATTAGTAGATTTCAATACTATGTAGGTAGGTACCTTTTCAAATTTAATTATTTAATTATAATATTAAGTAGATAAGTTATCTAATTATCACTTTAATTAAATTTGAGAAAGCACATAATTTTGAGACTAATCAAGAAAGAAATACGTCCAATATTAGTGAAAAAAACAATTCACTTTTTATAAACCATTGATTTATTAATATTAAAATAACCTATTTTCACTGAAAAACTGTTAGTTCACATTAAGCTAAGATATATTTCTAATAATCTTATGTCATCTACATCTTAAAATATGTAGATTAATAATAAAGAGGCGAAATGTAATATTACAGTAAAAATAAATTAACATTCAAATAAGATTTATTACAAAACTATGAACTTATTATTAGTTACTTTTCACACTATATATGCTAGGCAATATCCAAAACTAGGATTAGTTCATGGCAAACGATATTTATTTAGTCCAAATAAATCCTTTTTTCAGTGTAAAGTATACATATTAAGAATAAAGGAAGCCTTTGGAAAGTTAGTTTATTTTAGAGCATATTTATTCTAAAACGATTTGTCACATAATCTAGTTTAGTAATTGTATAAAGGTTATCCGCATTTTTTATTNATTAGATTAGATAAGTTATCTAATTATCACTTTAATTAAATTTGAGAAAACACATAATTTTGAGACTAATCAAGAAAGAAATACGTCCAATATTAGTGAAAAAAGCAATTCACTTTTTATAAACCATTGGGAGCCGACTATGCATACACACTCACTCATGACATACCGGATATAACATCTCAGGTTAAAACAGAACAGATCACTTACCTCTAACATATAACTGTTCCATCTAACCAAAATGTAATGAGATATATTCAGAGAAGAATGAAAGTATCAAAAACTGTCAATAAAAGTAGAATCAATGTGGAAACAAAGCGAGTCTATTCGTTTTACTAAATGCAGTAATTCTACATACCTAGACAATATAGGTATTTAAGCTATTCGTAAACAGTCGTACTGAAATTACCGACATACACGCCCGTTAAATTAAAATTGCTAATAACGGAAGACGGCTAGTTTAATGCATACCTATAAAACAGTTTTAAATAAAAACAAAAACTGTAAGATCATGTAACACGAAGTGTAACGGATTCTGCTATACTTGGTATTCTTTCCTGTTGTTAAATTCCACTATGAAAATGGGGGATAATTAGTAATCAACGCCATATTAGCCAACAGTTTATTTCTAGCAGTATCACGACTTATAAATATTACAAATGCTATAGGGTGCTGCAATATTCCACTGATAAACAGGTGATTCTCTTACTGAAAATTAGAGAAAGTTTATATGAACAAAACTGAAAATATGTGAATTTTATAATTATGCAAAAAACACATTAAGTAAATGTTCACCACCGTTTTCATGTATACAGAGATTAAGACGACAAAGAAAATTAAACTGTACTCATTGCATCATTTCCACATCTTGCTTTAAAATGTTCTTAAGTTTTGAATGCGTCTCCATAATTATCTTCATTGATTTTAGAGTACCCACAAAAAATAATTGAAGGGCGTCAAATCTGGATACCTCTACCGATCGATCTGTTTGGAAATTGTTGATTCGAGTGGTTGCGAATATTTGTGTGAAATGTGGGGAGTGCCTCATCGTGTATAAACCACATATCCTGGCGAAAGGCTAAAGGCATCTCATCCAATAATTCTGGCAATGTTATTTGTAGATGGTCAATGATGCAATTGTCAAATAAATATGTTTCTTATGCATGTCTGTTTACAAGTTCTCGTAAAGCATCATCATAAGTGAATAAAATATTTTTTACGAAGTCAATGTTTTGGACTTTCTGTTTGGAAATAAATTGGCAGAAACCCAAGAGCGATCGGTATCTCTAAGCAATAATTACTCTCTTAAAACTCGATTAATTACATTCTTACATACTAATAACTCTAAACCTAGGTGTCTCGTGCTTGTTGTTGGATCTTCTGCAACCCATTCCAAAATCTCTTCTTCAACATCAGGTATCCTTACCGTACGTCCCCGTCCATAATCAACAATTACGGGAGCAAAAGGACCAGTTTCGCGAAGACGCCTCTCAATAGCTGCAAATGTTTGATAGTTTGGTATATGTCGATTGGGAAACCTTTCTCTGTATACCTACTCTAACATATTGGCGAACATTCCTTTGACAATACCCAAAAACCAATAGCATGCCAGTCGTTTCTGCATTACTGTCAGTTACAGCCATCGTGAACAGATCTAACTATTTATAATCAGATTTTAATGTCTTGCAAGTAAGAATATTTGACACTGACTTTGATTAAT
This sequence comes from Anoplophora glabripennis, assembly GCF_000390285.2. Taxonomy (NCBI): domain Eukaryota; kingdom Metazoa; phylum Arthropoda; class Insecta; order Coleoptera; family Cerambycidae; genus Anoplophora; species Anoplophora glabripennis. The sequence continues at coordinate 3,308 of NW_019419550.1, forward strand.
GCCTCGATCAAATTCGAAATCATCTTAACAATAAAGAAATACTTCCAGTGTCCCAGTCGGGATTTAGGAAAAATCACAGTTGCTTAACTGCTCTTCTTCACATAACTGATGAAGTCAAGTTGATAAAAGCAAGTTAACAGCGCTTACACTTTTGGATTTTAGCAAAGCGTTTGATACGCTTCATCATGATATATTACTCTCAGTTTTATATTTTGTAGGTTTTAGTTTAGTTTTATTATTAAAGAATTATTTAACTAATCGGTTGCAGCGAGTCGTTTATAATAATCGACAATCAAATCAAGTAAAAATGTTGTCAGGTGTACCTCAAGGGTTTATTTTTGGACCGCTTCTTTATACTATTTACACTCTAAATTTTGGAACATTTATTACTTACTGTAAATTTCATTTTTACGCAGATGATACGCAATTATATTACAATTTTTTTCCTTCAGAGGTAAATAATGCTTGTGATAAAATTAAGGCCGATTTGTCTGTCTTCACTGAAATAGCTGCTGATCATTGTTTAAAGCTTAATAGTTTAAAATCGTCGGTTTTATTAATAGGTCAACAAAATAAGCTTAATGTAGTAACAAATTTAATAAATGTGCACATCAATGATGGGAGGCAAGGAATTTAGGTTTAATTCTGGACTCTAATTTAATATAGGCTATATGTAAATCATATGTTAAAAAAGTCTTATTGTAATTTAAAATTGTTATATAGTAATAGACATACATTAAATAAAGATACCAAGAAAATGATATGTGAAACATTGGTCAATTTAATTATTGTGATATCTTATATAATCAGTGTATAGACAGTTCCGATTGTAACAGAATACAGAAACTGCAAAATGCCTGAGTTAGATTTATGTGTGGTATAAGGAAGTTTAGCCATATATCTAATTCCTTTAAAAAATTTAAATGGTCGTCGATGATGGTAAGAAGAAATTATCATGCTCTTTGCTTCTATCATAAATTAATTATTACTAAGACACCCCCTATCTTTATAATAAATTAACATTTAGAACTGACGTACGCAATATCAATATTCGTAGCAAAGGTTTATTAACCATGCCTAGACACAGGTCTACATTCTTTGAGGGATCCTTTTCTTTTAATATTGTAAAATTATACAACAAGTTAAGTCCCGAGTTAAAATCAATGTCACTATATTGTTTCAGAATGTCCTTAAAGAAATGGTTTTTCAATGATTATTTCTAAGTCTTTTCTCGTTTTGTCTTGTATTACCGTATATACTTTTTACATATTTTATATTACATGTGTATGTATATGTGTGTATATAACTTTTACTATGATAGAATATCCACATGCTTCTAGGATCCGCGAAAGATCAGGAAACCACTTGTGGTGTACTGAGCGTACCTACTTCCTTTTTGTCTAAATTAAGATTTTGTGGTACCCTCACTTTGTAACTATTTATACAGGGTATCCCAACGAAAATTTGACCCCCCCTATAATTGGAAAACCGAATAATATTTCAAAATTCGCCGAGGCCCGTCGATTTTTGTTCTTGGGGGGAGCTTTTTTGACAGTCAAGCCAACTCGATATGTTCATCCCCCTAATGCCTAGCAACCCCAACTTAAAAATTTCAAATGCAACTACCCCACTTGTGGCACATCATTTTAAAGCCCTTTTCATTGCGAATACAGTGACGTACCGTTTTTAGAAATCGGTTGAGATTTGACAGAATTATTGGTTACAAACGAAAAGATGACAAACCAACTTACGCGTAGTAATTTCTACACAAATGCCCACCACTAATAAGTTTTTCATCTACTACACATGACCGCATTACCTAATTGTTATTGATGTGTCTATCAGTTTACAAAAAAGTCAGAAATGAAATAAAAAAGCTGAAGCAAATAATAAATCAGATTTATTTGATGAATTGCTCAAAATGACCCCCGTTAACTTCCAAACAATAATACAGTCTGTTTTCAAATTCTGTTCGAACATTATTAAAGACATCCGCAGTTATTAATCGGCATTCTTCTACAATTCTCTGACGTAGCACTTGCAATGTTTCCGGCTGAGTGGCGTACACTCGTGATTTTAAATGACCCCACAGAAAAAAGTCCAAAGGGGACAGATCCGGAGATCTTGGTGGCCATTCGACGGGACCTCTTCTGCCAATCCAATGCCCCGGGAAATGGTCATCCAAAAATTGTCGCACAGCAGCAGCATAGTGCGGGGGCGCACCATCTTGTTGGAAGGTTATTTCATTTTCTAGTAAATTGTCGTCACTTTCTAAAATCTCTGTTATCCTAGGATCAATTGTACTTTCCAATAATTCTAGATAGGTGTTTCCATCGAGATTACCTTGGATGAAAAATGGTCCAACAAGATGGTCGCCCAAAATGCCTGCCCAAACATTCAATTTTTGAGGTGTCTGAGTATGAAATTCCCTGATTAAATGCGGATTAGTATCACTCCAATAACGACAATTGTGTCTATTCACTTCGCCATTCAACATAAATGTGCATTCGTCGGAGAAACATGTATTGTAGAGAAGATTTGGATTCAGTAGAAGTTGTTCACTAAAGTATTCGCAAAATTGGTTACGGCGATCAAAGTCATCTTCATGTAACTCTTGAACCAGCGTCATCTTAAATGGATGAAACTTGTGTTTTTTCAAAATTCGATGAACACTGGAACGGGATACGCCAGAAGCTTGAGACACAGTTGTAATCGATTGCTTATTATCCATCTGTACATGACCCAAAACTGCCACTTCAACTGCTTCATTTCGAACTGGCCCAATTACTTCACGTTTCTTGTTTAAAAGCGAACCTGTTGCAACAAATTTGTCAATCAGGTGTTTAACGTACTGGTGGTTTACATTTTTTTCAGGATGATTGGCATTAAAAATTCGTGCTGTAGCTTTAGCGCAATCGTGATTTCGATAATAAATTGCAACAATTTCTACTCTTTCCGCGATAGAATAAACCATTTCGAACACACGTTAATACTTTCAATAACGGCTGAAACTAACGATTTCTTGGTCACAAGCAAAAAACACCGACTTTTTTTGTAGTACTGATTTTTTGTTATTTTGAAAAGGTCTGAATTCCTATAAACTTAAGTATCTTCTACTAAATGAAATGATATTTTTGTTGTTACTTACGTAGTCCACATAAGTCTATTTGCGCAACGACATTTCTAATTACCGAGTCTAATGAAATTTAGTTTCTGTAACGCAAGTGTGTTATTCATATGGCCCACCCACATCTTGGAATATTATTACCTGCAACAGATTTAATAGCCCTGTCATATAAATTTTACCGTGCGCCTACCTGCATTATCTATGCAAATGTAATTATTAAAAAAATATAGGCGAGCCTCGGGGATGCAACCCCGTTCCTCGTCAGAAACGCTGAAACAAAAATGATATAAATTTTACGCCGCAGTGAATTATGAATAATATTATGAATAATACCACCATTGGCGTGTAAAACAATGCAATTAATTTCTATACCTGCAATAAAGATAATAATTTAACTACTGTGCGCTACGTGCGGCTTATAGAGGCTATTATAAAATGCAAATTAACCACCCCCGTATTCATGTGAGCTAACGCGTTTACACCCAATTATCCGGCTAGCGTCGGGTGATAAAATTAGTGAGCTCTCGCGAATAGCCGACAATGAAAATAACAATAAATACAAAAGATTATTGCCGGCCGAAAGTTCATTAAAAACAATGAACGTGGAGCGCGGACTTAATTAAAACTCTTCCTAGAGGGCGCTGTGTACATCACGTGCCGCCCGGATGCTAAAAATTCCACAGGCATATGCGCTTTTGCTTTTACTGTCCGTACGCTTTTGTGTTTGTTTATGATATTAAAGGTTATAATGCGCATACAAACTGCTTTTAAGCACTGCAAATGAGTATATAAAACAAAAGGAAAATTGGATTTTAGTTGAACAGAATTGGAACATCACATATTTGTGGGACATAATATTTTCAGTGCTAATTTTAAAAATGTTATGCAAAGATGCTAAAATAAACCTTTCAAAATGTGTTATCCATATGAATGAGAAATGGATTAAACATACTTATACCCTTATACTCGTATGTATAGTCGAAGATGTAAAGAAATTAAAATTTAGACATCGTTTTTGAGAAATTTTATAACAAATTTAAAAATATATTGTTTCAATTTCTTTAATTCATATAATCATTAATTTACTGAGATGTGAAGTATATTTTATATCTCGTTCCTAACATTTTATATTTCTTTATGGTAACATTTGTACACAACATTCACATAACATTCTACCCTTCTTTTATGCTTTTTTATCTAGGGAAATATGGTAAAGACCAAAGTTTTAGGAAATTATCTTCATTTCAAAGTAAAATATAAAAAGCAGGTGATGTTCTATGTCAAAGATAAAGGTAGACCAAATTTTTATTTTTTAAACGGAACACTGTATATTTGTACGTTTTTTCGATTTCTCTCTTTTTTTCTGAAAACGATATATGATATACGATATATACGAATTTGATCAAAGAGTAAGGGGAATTTTCAAATTGCGTGAGATAACTTTTGTGCCGAGCGGTTTTAGTTTTTAAAAACAAAATTTTTTTTTATTTAAAAACTTTCACAAAAGTATCGATGAATTAAAGTCAAAATGAATGCAATAATCTCAAAGGTATGAGCTCTGTATTACCTCTAGACGATAACTGGTTAAACAATGAACTTGACCCATATTTATAAGTTTAGCAGAACAATGACACTGCAAGGGTTGCAAAGTCAGCATCTTGTCAGGATTGATAACTCGCGTGTTGGATTTTGTCTATAAGTTGATTATTTTTTTGTTTATTGGTAGCATTGTCAGTGACGTGCGTAGGTAGTTACCATACTTAGTTTGTGTTTAGCGAGCGAATAAATAAAACTTGTATCAGTGTTTTTCGCAATTTTTTGGGG
>NW_019419551.1:0-8253 GCF_000390285.2 Anoplophora glabripennis
AAATATAAGAGATTCCAGATCTCCTGAAACCGAGAACATCATTAAATAATAATGATTTTTATAGCAATGAATAAGTAATTCTTGATATGCGAACTATGATTTTATTTTTGCATAACCTCTCATTATTTGTATATGTCGAAAATATAAATATAAATATGCTTTTGCTATTGACGATAACTCAAAATTTTACATTATTACTTGTAAATAGATTATACGATAATCGGGATAAAATTTCTGATAACTAAAGAAATCTAATTTAATCTAATTTGTTCTTCTTTTATTTATTTGCTTGTATATTCGTTTTTCTGGTAAAAAACAATTTAAAAAATAATTATAAATATACTAGTATCTTCATTTGTCGATAAACCAGATTACTTGATTTATTTGTACATCTAAATTTTTTATTTATGCCAATTAAGTACTGACAATGGAACTGAAATTTTGCGTTAAATCTACTTGAAAAATATTTTATCCATTTTTTTAAAATCTTTTGATTGAGATGATAAATTTAAAACAATTTTAAAAATACTACTAAAATATTGACTATATCTGATATTTTAGGCACATGTAAAATATTCATGTTCGCTTATGATAATATTGGCATTGTATCTTTGAATAAATTAGTTATATTTCACAAATATCTAGAAATTGCGATGGATAATTATAAAATCGTCTCCAAATTGTCACGCAAGAAAATTTACAAGGCTCTAGATAGTAAATAAATACTTGGAACATTAAATAATTGGAATTTTTGTTTGTATATAACTACATATTCCAAAACAAATATAAGTTTTTATGTATTCTTATCCCTAAAAGTTATGTAAGAGGATCAGTAGAGTTCTATGCAACCTTTTGGACACATTTTTAAAAATTATTAAGGATAATTGTTTTTATACTTTTCATATCATTAGATTTTCTTGAACTAAAATTCTATTATATTTACAGATATAATACAGGGTGTCACCTAACGAACGTTACATACTTTAAGGGTATAATCTAGAACCCAAATGGTGTCGATTTAACCAAACTTGCTTTAACGAAATATATCGAAAAAAAAGTTACAGGGTGTTAAAATTTCCTTTTTTTCTTGTTTTCTCCTTAATTCAGAAGTTAACCAATTTGAGCCAAATTTACTGTTGCTCAGTTTCTTTTTATGAAGTATGCAGTGGTTATGTTCCTATTAGTTTAAATCATACAGGGCGTTCATTTTACTACAACCCTCTGTGGATATTCTTCTGTAACTTTTTTGTACGTTTAAATTTTTACACGCAACTATAATAGGTAGAGAATTTTCTTCTACACAAAAAATGTATACCTATTAAAAGTCAAAATTATGCTCGGTTATGAAGATATTACAGAAAATATTTATTAACAACACACTCCATATTTTTTGGGAATAACTACGTATCCATAACATGATAATTTCGAGCCACTGTCAACTTTGTATTTTGCAAAAGTTTGTTTCTGAAAATGCCTCGTTACAATGAGTTTACGAATTATGAAATGAGAGACATGATAGTGGTAGGTAGGTATATGTACAGAAACATTTTTAGTGGATGCGCTGCTAAGAAAAGTTATGAAGAATTTTATCCGAATCGCAGACAGCCTTATCATACATTGCTTCTTTATTCACCATCAGTTTGGGAGAAACTGGAAACTTTTAATACCCGGTAACTTTTTTGCGACATTTTTTTAAGCAGGTTTGGTTAAATCGACACTATTTGGGTTCTAGATTATACCCTTGAAGTATGTAACATTCGTTAAGTGACACCCTGTATAAATACATTTAATTTTCCGCAAGTATTTTAATTTTCTTAAAAATTTCGATAAACCTGTTTTTATATGAAGTATAAAAGGAATTGTCGTAGATATCTTTTTAAAGTGATGGGCTTTTGTGTTTCTTATTTCATATCCTGATTTTGCAGAACTTTTAATATGTCTACATTTTGTTCCATTCAAATATCTTAATACCAATATAAATCGCAATAAAAAGAACTAATTATGATCACCCTACATTGCGTTTTTTTCTTTCTGAAAAGTTGACTAAGTTACCATCAACAATGTTGTCTAAAACTTCATGGCTATTATATTACTTTTGCGATATTGTTTGTATTTGTATGCAACAGTTTTAAAATGCTAAATGTAATTATCGGATTGATAATAAGGATTATAAATTACATGTTTAAACGTGTAGATATTTAGGGACATACTTTTTACACATATAAATATGAGCTCTTTGTCTATCGTCAATAAGTAAGAAGCTGGTCTTCATTGTTAATGGGTAAGTTACATTATCAGTATTAATATGTGTAGTTCAATGAATATGTATGTCTTTTAAAAAGCGCAGTTGTAGGTAGGGTATACACAAGAGTAAAATGTTTCGATGTTATCTTATATATTCGATAAAATATTATATTATCATTACTGTTATCATTAAACATCAGTATATTTCAAATGACCTTATACGTATTTAGTTTAGAAGTATATTGTATATGTTTGTATAGTACATCTAAATTTCAGCGATCCTAAAACATTGTCAAATCTACTCATCAGAATACAGCTAGTTTAGTAATAATTGAAAAGGCACAATTAATAGACCGATCAAAATAACTCATTTAGAGGGAAAAAAAAAGAAACTTGTTACCTGGACTTTTATAAGTGGAAATGGTAAAGGGATTTCTGGCGAAAGTTGACGTCAAACAAAAAAGTATCCAAAAGTTGTAGATCATGAAAAAATCTACAACTTTTGTAGAGATCACTTTATAACATAACCTCAAAATTTCCGAGAAAAATGCAAAGAACAGTTTTTTTTTCTGATTTTTGGTTTTTTATTTCTCATTTCCGCAAAAATAATTTAATTTTGACGAAACTAGGTGAAAGTATACCTTTCTCTATCTTAAATAACCTCAAATTTTTTTAGATAAAAAAATGAAGTAGTTTCTGAGATATTCATTTTTTTCGGCCTGAAACACTTTTTTTCAAAGAAAAATTCTACTTTAAAAAATCATCGTACAGAATTCTGCTGGTAATAATTTTTTTCGTTTTGACATACTTTTTGGTGAAATAAAAAAAAATTGTAATCACAGCTCAAAAACATGCTCAAAAATGCAAAAAAGTAAAAAATTACTTGCAGCAATGAATTTTTCAGTAATTGTTGATAATTTGTTTAAATTTAAAAATAAATCAAGAACTGATTACACCATGCATTCAATTGTACGGAAAAAGTACAAAAAAACTGTCTCATTGTTTGACCCAAAACTATTTTTATACAGTATTGCTATAAACATAAGTCGAATAGTGAATAAATAAAATAAGTAAATAATATATTTTTTTAAAAGTTTGATGAAGTCAGATATACAGTGAGTTCAAGATAAGAATGGGATAGCATTAGGATCTAGGAAACGGTAAAAGGTACGAGGTGGCTCAGATTAGAAAAAAGTTGTGTTTTTTTATACCTAATAATATGATGTTTAGAAAGTTTTAAAATTCCGGGTAGTTCCGGGGATATCCGAAAAAACCCGAAATTTTGCTAAATTATTTAATTTTTTCTGACTTTATTTGAACACGAATTTTAAAATAAATTACATATTTACAATGCCATTTTTTTCGCTCTATACAATGGCGTCAACATTTTTGCAATCCGACGTTTCGTCTTCGAGGGGCCATCATCGGGTTAATTTTAAATACGTCGATGCTATTTTTATGACAAAATCTAGTCATTTTTAATTTTGAATTAGAGGATATTACTATTGTAATCGCTTAAAAAGTTTGTAGCTTGTTTTAGCTATAATTTAAAATTTCTCCTACGGCTCTGAACGCTTTCAAAATATCTATTGGATGAAGTCATAACAGTATAAAAGTCAATACCGCACAAAATATTCAACAATTTTTTACTACTGTTAGCAATACGAATTAGAAATAAAATATTTTATAAATTCGTATAATTTTTTTAGTAGGTACAACTTTTTAAATTATGGTTTAAAAAAATTGTTGGATATTTTGTGCTGTATTGACTTTTATTCTATCCTCTCTCTCTCTCTCCTCCAATAGATACAGGTATTTTGAAAGCGTTCAGAGCCGTACTCAGGAAAAATTTTTAATGATAGCTAAAAACCTTTTTAAGCGATTACAATAGTAATATCATCTAATACAGAATTAAAAATGACTAGATTTTTTCATAAAAATAGCAGCGATATATTTAAAAAAATTAATCTAACGATGGCCCGTCGAAGACGAAACATGGGATTGCAAAAATGTTGACGCCATTGGATAGCGCGAAAAAAGTGGCAATGTAAATATGCAATTTATTTAAAATTTGTTTTCAAATAAAGCCAGAAAAAAATTAAACGATTTTGCAAAATTTCGGGTTTTCAGATTTCGCGTCAACAGTAGACTTTGCAGTTAATACTTTATATTGCTGAAATCTTAAATCATCCGGAGATAATTTATCATTTGTGCATTTGTAATTCGACTTTGATGTTTATAACAATACTGTACAAAAATAAAGTTTTGTCAAACAATGAGACAGTTTTTTTTCCGCAGAATTGAATGGTGTAATCAGTTTTTGAATGTTTTATAATTTAAACAAATTATCAACAATAACTGAAAAATACATTGTTGCAAGTCATTTTTTATTTTTTTTTTGCATTTTTGAGCATGTTTTTGAAATGTTATTACAAATTTTTGTATTTTACCAACAAGTATGTCAAAACGAAAAAAATTATTACCGGCAGAATTCTGTACGATGATTTTTTTAAGTAGAATTTTTCTTTGAAAAAAAGTGTTTCAGGCCGAAAAAAATGAATATCTCAGAAACTTCTTGATTTTTTTATCTAAAAAAATTTGACGTTATTTAAGACTGAGAAAGGTATACTTTCACCAAGTTTCGTCAAAATTAAATTATTTTGCGGAAATGAGAAATAAAAAACGAAAAATCAGAAAAAATCCTGTTTTTCGCATTTTTCTCGAAAATTTTGAGGTTATGTTAAAAAGTGACCTCTACAAACGTTGTAGATTTTTGCGTGATCTACAACTTTTATTAGATACTTTTTGTTTGACGTCAACTTTCGCCAGAAATCCCAATGATACAATTTTTCATAACTTTTCAACCCCCCAAATCAACCCTCCGCCGCCCCTGCTCACGCATTTATTTTTTTAGGTTTATTATAAGCCCGTTTACCATTTCCTCTTATAAAAGTCCCGGTAACATTTTTTTTTTCTCCAAGCGTAATTTGGTTGGACTATAATAGATGTAACTATAAATATTTTTTGGCATCACTAAAAAGACTAATTTTGTTTTATGTAGTATTTTCTAGTTGCTGAAGTTCAGCATGAAGTTCATTGAAATGCTTTTCGTTGTGTTGGTGGCCGTTTTTTGGCTGCCACAGACTGTCCTGAGCTGTGCTCCCAATGGTACTCCTTGTCAGCCAGACGGAAGTACTGATTGCTGCTCCGGATTCTGCTACAAGCAAGTAGGGTGGAGGGAAGGAAACTGCAAGGACCGTTAAACCCTAACAGAAGTTTTGAATCCCATCCCATAATATGAAAAATGTAGTTTCAGTTATGTGTACTGCATAATAAACAGCTTTATCTAAATATTCATATTATCATTTCACCCCCATTATTTTCGACAACCTTCTTAATCACTGACTTCACATCTAATACCTATAGAAACGTTCCCGTGTTTATATTTCTGTGAATCTTATATTAACAATTTTCAAATTATTCAATACAAATCTTTTCATTGGAAAAAGGGGTACAGATTTTATTTCATACTCAATAAAAGCTTGGTACATATAAATAGTTCAAAGAGAAGCCATATTCAGCCAAAATCTTGAGACGGATTTTCTGTTTCAATGCATATAAAATATATTACCATTTGTAAAAAAAAGTGAAAGTGCTTTTCGTATACATTTTGTTAATGTTTTCTAAGCGATTTGATCAAATCAATTCAAATTTCATATCTCTTTTTAAGGAGACTCACATTTTTCGAGAAAATTACAAAATATTATTTTGCAAACTGATTTGGCAATTTTATTAGCCTGTCTCCCAGAATGCCATACCAATTCAAGACTTTAAATTAAAGTATAGCTATCTTCAACAGCTACATGTGGGTTCTATCAGGTTAAAATATGCGTGTTATGTAAATTTGAAAATTCCTTCCGTCGTAAATATGTACTATCTCATTTGTAAGAAAGGTGAATGCTACCAAATTAGGATTAAATTGTTCTCTCGAAAAGCAACTGCAAAATGTTAATCTGATATCCTAGACTGATGGGTTGAGTGCTTGTACGCGTTGGATATATACAGGTTCGGAAAGTCCCCATGGTACCACGGCCGTTACGTGAGAGCGATAAAGTAAGTCATAGAAATCCGTGCGATAGTCAAGGATGGTTACATTGAAGACGTTTCATAATCTGAATAGTCAGTCCCACTTCTATCCCGAAACGGACAGTGACTATTCAGATGAAACGTCTTCACTATAGCCATCCTTGTCTATCGCACTACTTTACTTTGTTGCTCTCATGTAAAGGCAGATGGACCATATGGATTTTTCAGCCCTGTATGTAGCTGTCCTCTACGGATTCGCCAATTAAGAGGTTGACATAGGGCCAATTCCCACATAGCAGCGCCGCAGCAGAAAATGCAAATGCTGCTCCTAAAAATATCTATATTTTTAAATGGAACAGTTCCCACATAAGCAGCACAGCGCGGCTGGAGCGTAGCGCGTCAAAATTCAACGCCTCTGAGAGCGTTCCTGAAAGGCCAATTCCCACATAGCAGCGCCTCATAGCGTCGCTGCGGCGACAAAATTAAAAGTAGAAAAGTAATATTATTCATAAAAACAAATATAACATTTTTATAAAAACAGATCTAACATAATATAAGAACACACAATAACTAGGGTTATCGACCATCCGGAATTTCGGTAGACGTCCACAGATGTTCTGCATTCTGCCATGACTTCTTACACGACGCCAATAATTGTCATTAATTTTACACTTTTGTATATTTTCCTAAAATAAACAATATGTTTTACAATTAGGTATTGATTTAATAAAAAAACAGCTAGATTTAACATAAAAAAGTAAACAGAAACGCCCAGAAAATTTTATGTTATACTATACAGAGTGTTAATGAACTTATGTCAAATATTTAAAGGGGTGAAATAGGAGCAAAAACTGAGTTAACTGATGCCACAAACTTGTATCGGAAGATTAAGGCCATAGAGAAAAAAGCTAATTAAAAATGTGTTTAAAACTGTTTTGGGACTGCTAAAATACATGTATTTTATCGCGGCGAGTACTTACAAAAAATGCTGTATCGCTTTATACGAGTTTATAGACTTTTTATGAAGCCTGACTGTATTCGAATCAGTTTGTAATACATTGTTGTAATGCTTGCTGTGCTGTTTTTCTGTAAATTTAATAGCCGTATTTCCAAGTTTTATTTTGAAAATGGCGCATTTATTTAGCAATCGCGAATATTATGATATGCTTATAATTTATGGTGTAAGAAACGAAAATGCCCACAGAGCTTGTCAAGTGTGCCGTGCAAGATATCCTGAACGACGTGCTCCCGCACCGCGAACATTTGTTGCGGTAGCGAAAAGAGTTTTGGACACCAGTGAAGTACAACCGCGTTGAGGTCGCGATGGTGGCCCAGGGCAACCACTAAGAGTCTTAAATGTCGAGGAGTTGATTTTAGATCTCGTCGAAGAAGATCCGCATCGTAGCACCAGAAATATTACACAACAAGTAAATATTTCGCATCTTGTTGTGTGGCGGACATGACTAGAAGCTCAGTGGTATTCATTTCATATTCAACGTGTTCAAGCGCTTACTACTGAGGATTTGCCATTACGATTGGTTGTTGTTTCAGGATCTTATTTGTGGAAGGGCGAAATGGGCGGTGACTAGTAGACGCCTTTTTTCTATGACTTACTTTATCGCTCTCATGTAACGGCCGATGGGGACTTTACGACCCTGTATGAAACAAATTCAACTAAAATATTTAAAATCTACATTCGATTCAAAACCGAATATTAAAAAATTGTTCACCTATGTTAGTACTACCTTTGTTTGAATAAATTAGCAATATCTAGGAAATACAATGTGTAAGTACAACATTGTTTCGTTCAAAATGTCACGCTAGAAAATTTAAAAGGTTCTGAAATTATACTATATTCATTAGAGTATGAAAATTTAGAATATTTGTTTGTACGATTATTAATTACAACAAACGCAAGATTTT
>NW_019419552.1:0-1771 GCF_000390285.2 Anoplophora glabripennis
GACAAAACATTTGTTAAGACTTTTTAAAAATTAATAATTTTTAATTTGTTCGAATTAGCTCAATACGTATAAGATATACAGGGTGTGCCATTTAAAACTCCCGCTGCCAATATCTTCGAAATGAAGAAATTTATTTTCGCTTCGGAAACAAATAATTTTTTAGTATCGCCACGCCATCTATACAGATAGAAGGATTTCAAGTAACAATTCTAACTCCAATTTGAAGCTATTTGAGGGACCTAACAACCCCAATTACCGAAACTAAAATAAATTTGGCAGCGGCAGTGTTAAATGGCACACCCTGTATAGTAAAAAAATGTGAGAGTTAATAATAAAATATACAGGGTGGTTCACAGATGGTGAATCACCCTGAAGAGTAGTAATTTGTAGAAAATTGAAAGACAAATCCGAAAATATCATGGATACCGTAAAGCAGTGGCGTACTATTTTATTTAGAAAAATATGCCACCTATCGGTGTATCTCCGCCACTGGAGCATGTAAATTTTAGGAAAAGCCCTCAGATTTTGGACAATGTTTACATAAACACATGTTTCCAATTTCAAATTATTTCATTTACTAGTTTTTAAATTATTTAAAAAAATTAAAAATATTTTTTGAGGTTTAACACCCTGTGTCTTTTTAATGAAGCGTTCTAGATAAAAACTTTATAGGAAAGACTCCCCTTAAAATTCACCAAAAAATACGACGTTTAATTTTTCGTCACCTTTTATGAATCACCCTGTATGTTTTTTGAATTCAAAAAGTGTTGCGGATTCACAGAACTGATTTTTATTCATTTGTCCGACTTCCTACTTAACCGCATATCAATTTCATCAGTGTTTTTTTTTGACTAACTTCATACATTTTTATTGTATCGAATAGCATTTTTATTAGCGAATCCAACAATATTTAATACTCCAGTCGAATTAGATCATAAAACCTGAAAACTTGAAAAAATTATTAAGTAGTAGACATTTACTGCACTTTATGACGAGGAAGGGTAGGTACCTATGTAGAATGATAATATCAAAAAAATAACTCGAAAAAAGTGACGCTAAGTTGGCATATTGCAAATAAGTTGCAAATTTACGTGTTTTTCACTTTTTTACTGCCCACAAAAATCTAGACAACCTATCGTTCAAATTCTAAATCGACTAGAGTACTTATAATAAGTTTTATTATTTTATAGGAGAGATAATCGAAAAAGTTTATAACTTTATAATATAGTCCCGTATCATTTTTGGCAAAAAAAGTACAGGGTGTGTTTTTGTAAGAAATTACTTTTTTTGAAATTGATGTTCAATTGTTTTTCTGATTGCTTGTTCTAACGCAACACTTTTCGCATGTCTACATTTCGTCCCATTCAAATATCTTCATAGCTAAGAAATCGCAACAAAATTATCGCTGTACTGGGTTTATTTTTTTGCGATTTACTTCTTTGTTGTATTTGAAAGGGACGAAATGCAGATAAATGTAAAAAGTGCGAAAGAAACATATGCCGTCGGAAAAACAATTTAAAAATGTACGGCTGAAAAACATTTTAAAAAATACTCAGCGTTATGCAACTTGAAATTAATAGGAGCACATTTAGTCGAGGAAATAAAGCACTGAACCTCCGAAATTTTTCGATCAAGTCGTATCAGATGGGATTTTTTGCATTCGGTTTCTAAAATTATGCGAAAAAAGTGTATCAACTTTGTATTATGTTTTAAAGTCACTTAGAAAAAATTCATAATTCGGTTAATAATGCCTGGAATGGACTCAAATCAG
>NW_019419552.1:3440-3860 GCF_000390285.2 Anoplophora glabripennis
AAACCTACGCCTGACATGAAAAATTTAATAAATAAAAACAATTGCGGAAGTAACAGATCATTTAGTAAAAATTGGTACAATAAATATGAGTGGTTAACAGGTTATGAAACCAGAAACAAATTATATTGTTGGAATTGCTTACAGTTTAATGAAAAAAGTAAAACTCCATGAAATTATCTAGGATATTCAGATCTGAAACATATAAATGAATCTAAAAAAACACGAGCGATCGGAGGAGTATACATATTCAACATTAAAATTTAAATTATTAGGAAAACAAAACATTCAAACTTTTCTTGATTCTGCATTTCGTGAGAATATTTTAAACCATAATAAAGTCGTGGACGAAAATAGAGACATTGTAAAGCGCCTTATTGATTTGGTTATTTACTTATTTATTTATTTATTTATTTATTTATT
>NW_019419552.1:5463-8710 GCF_000390285.2 Anoplophora glabripennis
TCCGGTACACCAGGTGTCCGGAAGATGCTCGCCGACGCCAGATTAGGAATCAGCGACCCGAAAAACCCCCGGGTGTCAAGTCTCGTTGATACATTTTTTCCACATAATTTTAGAAAGCGAATGCAAAAAAACCCATCTTGATAGGACTTGATCGAAAAATTTCGGAGATTTCGGCTCTTTTTGTGATTTACTTCCTCGACTAATTAGAAACATTTCGATGATAGTCAATCGTTTTATTCAACTAAATTTTTCAATAGCTTTTCAATAATTCAAACACTCAAGCATCTTGACGCGAAATAAAGAGAATAATAGATCACCCTGTACGCCATCGGTGCCGGAGGAAGACGGAGTATCTGCAATCCCGTCGTAAAACTATATTGAAAGCCCGGAATGCCGCCGCGGGTCGAACCGGACCGTGCCATAAACTCTCGAATATGCCTCTGTCCGTCACTCGGACATTCCTGGGATATCACTATTAAAATCATAACATATATACGTCACACGACTCCGGAATATCTCCGGAGATGCCAGGATATTAATTTCGACGGCGGCATGATCGATAATGGGCGCCGTTTCGACCTCCATAATTTCAGCCGTAATGTTTACCAGCCTTTCCACAGAGGAGAAATTAATAGCGTTGTTTATCGCGAGTACGAAGGTGAACCTGATATGCTGCTGCAAGTGATTTTACATAAATATGTATATTTTTGCTGTTAAAACATCGTTAAGGAATTTTAATAATATATCGTTTTAGCAGCGCGAGATTTCGAGTCGATATTGAACCAAATCGCGTGGAAAAACGAACCCATTAAAAAACGATTAGATTTTTTCAGCGAGAAGCCCGCAATAGGGTTCAATAGACTTTCTTTCGAATTTATAAAATGCCGCGTCCGTACGTCATATATTTTTTTCCCGCCGATGTGACACTTAAAACCTCAGCCGGTAAAGGAATGAGAACGCACTGAGCTAACGTGTACAGCGGATCGTGTTTTGAAAAAAAAAAAAAGATTAATAATTATTTTAATAACCGCGATTATCTCTCACGGCTCGAGTGTATAATTTACAGCCGGATGGCGTGGAGAAAAATCAACCGCAGCACGAAGAAATGGACGGGTTTTAATTTTCAATCGCTCATGCATATAAGTGTCATTGCGCGTTAAGGACAATTTTATTTAAATTTAATTGATCTGGCAAAAATGTATCTTTAGCAACAGAAAAACGTAAAATTCTGTTATAGTTTCATTGAAGTATATAAAGAGTCCTGGAGCGGATGTCAAAAATTCACTCATGTTTCCAAATTAATTCAAATACCTTTCACAAGCTATTCACGTGGTAAATATTGTTACATTTATTTTGCAAAAAATGTTATTAACAGCTATATGTATATATTTTTTTTCCACCCTGGCATCACTCAGCGGTTGCTTGCGGGCGTGGCAGTAGCTTCCTATAACTCTGTTCTTTTTTTTTATGATCGACTGGGGCGCCAAGTAATTTTAATTGTATGTCTAAATTGTAATAAATACTATATATTTTTTAAGCAATGGGAAGTTATAAAATTACTAAAAGTTATTTTCCAAAGTGAAACGGAAAGGAGGAAAAAATAATAATTAAATTATAAATAATTCCAAAGATCTATTTAATAAAAAAAATATATCCGGAGTTAGCAATTTGCCTATAAATAATTTTAAAGAATGCAAAAAAAATAGTAGAAATAAAAGATAAAGCCTGGCTCTTACAAGAGTTGAGTAGACTGGGAATGCGTAGGAAAACAAAACACACGCTCAATCCGAGTCCACGAACATATAAATTTAAAAAAAAAGACATAAATAACTAATGATTACTAAGGAACAAGTATCTAACAACTTTGTGCAAATATTACTTGCTATATTATAACAAGAAAGCGATTAAATAGGACGAACAAAATTCGATGGTAACAAGTTCATTTAGATCGACAAACAACGTTTAAAATAAATCGTTAAATTTATTGGATTGCAGAAGAGATTGGCAAAAAAAGGTACTTTGGTACGGACTGGTGAAATTAAATAAATTTGAAAAATATCCCCAAACGGGTACTTTTCCACGAGTTCCAGGGTTTCCAACGCACAGCTGACACGGCTTCCTGGAGGTTGGACGTCCGATCGGTACTCGATTGATTCCCGTGACGTTTGTAGCAGATTCTAGATTCGTGACACGACGCAAAACGGTAGCAATAGATGCCCAAACTTTCGTTAAAACTTCAAGTTGAAATTCCAAATTTAAACTCCAAGAAAAAAACGCCTGCACGAGAGAGAAAAAATTGTTAACTTATATAATATTTGAGTAACTATTTCTGTAGAATAATCACTCAAGCAATAATTTAAGCATTTGGCTGGCAAACCAGCAAACTAAATAAGCAAAATCAAAATATACTAATTTCTACAAACCTGCTGCACAGAATCTTTATTGCAGAGGCGTTCTTGTATCCCAAATGTGCCCCAAAAATCCGCACGAAGCGTAACAGATGTAAAACAAAGATTCACGCTACACTCACTATATAATTTTACATCTTAATAGTAATTAACCACTTAATATGCCCCTTATAGGTAAAACTTATACATCGGCCATTACTACTACACATTGGATAGAAGTCTCGGGTCGTCCGTCTACAGTGTTTTCTCTTTCGTGCGAGATTAAAAATTTAACAAAAAATCCGACTGATATCGTCTTTACGTCGAGCGCGAATAAATCATTTTAAATTTGAATTTTTACTTTTATTTGAATTATTAGGGTACATTTCAAATTTTCAAATATTCGTATCAATATTCCGTGAAAAGTACGTAACCATAGATAGGGGACCACACCACGCACATTGGAAGTTACGGTGCGGGAAGTAAAATTTTTACGCATGTTCCGATTTGTCAAAGTTCTTCTACGAAGTCCCGATTACCGTCAAGCACTATCGTATGAGACGATGCCAATAAAGCACGCTACCGATTGCTCAGACTGCCATGCCGCACAAGGGCGTGAACGTTTTTGACTCAGTTCCGAATTTTTGGGAAATTAAAACATTTCCGAATATTACGAAATTCGGATTGAAGTAGAACCGTCCACAAAACTCAAAAATTCATTGTTCCCACTACTCATTTATTAAAAAACAAAACTACAAAAATTATGTAAATACGTATATTAATTTTCGCGATAATTACTTAGCCTAGGATTTTTACTTTCATTATAAAAAAAGGTCTTGCTCGCGCTAGTCCAAATTCGC
>NW_019419553.1:0-1885 GCF_000390285.2 Anoplophora glabripennis
GAAACTTTCGTTAGTTCAAAATTTATATTAAGGGAGATATGGAGTTTTAGTCACAATTTTAAATTTTCGCCGTAACTAAACTAGTTTTTAAGTCTAAAAAAAAATTTTTACCACAAAAGAATGTGGCAATTTCAACCAAAGATTAAATTTTGCAGCGCATTATTAAAAATAGAAAATGCTAAATATCAGTTTGTTTAGGATATCCCAAAATGATATTGAACCAACTGCAAAACCAATACATGCTCTCAAATATCAAAATAAGCAACTGTGAATTTGGTCCAGTAAGAATGTTGATATTTGACAGATTTTATTAATTTCGAATTTCTTTGGACACTTGGAAGGAAATTGATTGAATTTTTTATCATCGCTTATATTGGGAAGCAATTAAAAAATATGTGGTGACCTCTTCTGCATTTTTTTAAATATATTTCTATTGACTCACAGGTCGACAAACTTATATGTTTCTTGAGTCGCTGAATTTGAAAACACCGGCGGACCGGCTTCATAACCTCAATATTTCAAGATTTTCTAACCTAAAATTGCGAAAATACTATTATATGAAGCAGATACATACATATACATATATACATGCTGTTACATTCGCATGCCAAGCTCATGACAGGTTCATCATAATGCGCTATAACCTACGACACGTTAACCTAAGTGCGCAATAACCTGCGAGCGCTAAATCCGCGACAGGTAAACCTAAGTAAGCTATAACTTGCGACGTTAAACCCACGACAGGTAAACCTAAATACGCAATAATCTGCGATGCTAAACCTACGACAGGTAAACCTAAATGCGCAATAACCAGCGAGGGCTAAACCCACGACAGGTAAACTTAAATGGGCAATAACCAGTGAGCGCTAATCCCACGTCAGGTAAACCTAAGTACGCTATAACCTGCGACGCTAAACCCATGACAGGTAAACCTAAATGCGCAATAACCAGCGAGGGCTAAAGAGCGCACTAAGGTTAATCTCTAGTGGGTTCAGCGCTAGCAGGTTACTGCTCATTTAGGTTAACATGTCCTGGTTTTAGCACTCGCTGGTTATTGCGCATTTAGGTTTACCTGTCGTGGGTTTAGTGTCGCAGGTTATAGCTTACTTAAGCCTGTATCAGACAATGCAATTTTGTTGCAGGGATTTGGTTGTCGCGATAGAATCCATGAAATTTTTCTTATCAAACTATGCAATTCTGTCCCGGCAAATGAATTGCATGAAATAGAACATGCTCTATTCCGTGCAACAAAATTGCAGGGATTCTAGTTATTTTTATGAATATTTGTTTATTACCAACCAAACTGTTGTTCGCTATTGATCATGGTTGTTGTTAGTAACACCGTTGAAGCCACTATTAAAGCTATACAGCAATTTATTTTTAAATTTTCATCCATTGCAATGTTTTGCTAGAATAAAAATTAATTGTTTACAAGATACATACAAGAAATGTTACATGTTAAACAATGCACAGTTGGTAACACTACTGCACACTAAACAAATTGCAGCAATTCTGTCCCATTGTGTGATAATAAGCATGCAATTTTATCCCCGCAATTTTGTCGCTGCAACTAAATTGTATTGTCTGATACAGACTTTAGGTTAACCTGTCGTGGGTTTAACCGTCGCTGGTTATTGCGCATTTAGGTTAATGTGTCGTAGGTTATAGCGCATTATGATGAACCTGTCATGAGCTTAGCATCCGAATGTAACAGCGTGTATACATAAGTATCTGCTTCATTTAGTAGTGTTTTCGCAATTTTAGGTTAGAAAATCTTGAAATATTGAGGTTATGAAGCAGGTCCGCCGGTGTTTTCAAATTCAGCTACCCAAGAAACATATAAGTGCTCTATATCTCGTTTTTGGATAAATTTTGTTTATTTCCA
>NW_019419553.1:4396-8263 GCF_000390285.2 Anoplophora glabripennis
ACTATAAATGTAGATGTAAGTACTTTAAAGGATTACAAAACGAAATCCCAAAACCCGATCCAAATCGGTCTGATAGTTTTGGTATGAGACAATTTGTTACTAAATTTCAGCGCGAAATGTCGTTATTTTTTTGCGTCAGTGCTGGGGTTAAAGTTAGGCATTTTAATTGGCGCTGATTTTTTTACACATACTTGGACCCCTTAACTATCATATAGAATCGTTATAATATCAATTTTCTTTTTTTGAATAATTTTTGGAGCGATTTTAAAAGTTCGAAAAATTTTGACTTTATAAACAAATACTTTCGTGAAGCGGTTTTGCGGGTTGGAAAATATAGCAAAGTACTAAAAAACAGTTCTCGGAAAGAACCTTAACTTAAGAACTTTTCGTATGTGCTTTTATAATTATTATTTGAGCCGCAAAACCGGGAGGAGGGTATGAATGATAGAAATTGAAATCGCGCGTTCAAAAAGAGCGTGCCCTCTTCGGCGTTCAATATCTCGGCTTCTACGGCTCCGATTTTGTTGATTTTTTTTAAATCGATATAGCAAAATCAGAGGAATTCAATTATCAAGATTTCATTAAAATATTACAAAGCCCTATCAGCCTATTACGACTACTTAAAATTTCACACATTTCATTATTGCTGTATATTCGTGTAAATAATAATATCGATGGTTGATATATATAGTCCATTGTTAATAGGTATTAGTTTTAATAATTCGTAATAATGTTTAAAACCTTGAAATTTTTATTTAATACCTTTGTAATTTATTTATTGTATACATAATAATATAGAAAAAAATGCAGATACAAATAATTATTTGATATTTATAAAACGTATCATCGCATTATCGCTTTTTTCTATCTTGTAGCAAATTTCATAACAAACAATTTCATCAGTAATAGTTTTTTCTGTAAACTGCATATTTAAGAAGTTATGTTGGAAAATGTTAGAAAAAACACGTCATTTTTGAGTATTTTTGCAGTTTTTAATTTTTTCTGCAAATAGCACAATTTTTTTTCTTGGCGCAACATCATATTTTCATTGTACATATTATTTTCGACCGATTTTTACTAATATCCAAATTACGTCAAGCAACAGCCATGTCAATGTGTAATTCTCCTGGACTATAACAATTTTAATCATTTAGTAGAACTTGTAAGGAAAAGTATATTGATGTGAGAAAAATCATGAAGTCAAAATATTTATTTCAGTAAAATCTACGAAAAGAAAAATATTAAATAAACTAACAATACTTAAAGGACAATAAATATATTTAAATTATTTTGTAGGTTTATTTATGTAATATAAGCAAGACATTAAAATATATTATTTTCTGAATTCCAAACTTGAAAAATGAATTGTCATTAGTGTAAAAATATTACTTAATCCGGACCTGTTCAAAGTATGTGCGGTCAGATTATCTCGCACACTCCACTTCCCTGCAATTTGCATTCACT
The DNA here is from genome assembly GCF_000390285.2 of Anoplophora glabripennis. Taxonomy (NCBI): domain Eukaryota; kingdom Metazoa; phylum Arthropoda; class Insecta; order Coleoptera; family Cerambycidae; genus Anoplophora; species Anoplophora glabripennis. The sequence goes on from NW_019419553.1 coordinate 5,861, forward strand.
GGTACCCGTGCATTGGATTGGAATGAAACTCATTAAATTCTATTGCTAGGCGTTTTTATACATGTTCAACAGACTTCGGAAAGACTGTAACAGATCGACTTTTTCGTCTCACTCGGCTATTATTACAGTAGCATCTTATTTTTTAAGTGAAGTGAACGCCCGACGCCTCTCGTCACGTGATTTCTGTTGTCTTTCCGGCATTTTATTGAACTAGGTCAGACAAAACGAGAAAACACACACCTCATTTGAATTTCTCTGAAGGTACAACCGCGGCTTTTCGGGGCTGTATAAAGAAATGTGTGGAAAGGAAACGGCACGATAATAGACCTTCCCAGGCCCAACAATAATGTCTCCATATATATTCGAACCATGTTCGTCTAGTGCGAAGTCGATTTGGTAATTTTTTAATGATGCCTCCGTACTGGCGTATGGCGTATGTAATCCCAGACCGGGAAACCTTCCCTCAGGAAATATGCACTGAATTGTTGTGGATATTTATTTATTTATCCGTCCTCCTAGGGATTACACGCTGGCTGAGCGTTTTGGGTGTAATGGAAGACATCCGTTTCGTACCTCTCAAGCAAATGTCATCGTTTTAAATTCGCATGGCGACAAAGCTCTCAGATTCGACACACATAGCAACAGGACTTACCAATATCCGCGACATATAACTAGTGTTAATGTACCTTATGTTCCCGGTTGTTTTTTAAATCTGTGATCATTAATTTTATTAATAGAAATGTAATAAAGAGCATATTTTACGGCTCCATTTATTTTATATGAATATTTACATTTTATGTATTATCGAATATTTATAGATTGTAATGGGTTTATTAAGTTTACTAAAAGGTAAAAAAACATACTCAAAACTAAATTTAATAGGTTACTAGAAATTTTATTCTATTTACACAGGGTGCTCCACTTGCGCATCCAAACATTCTTTACGCACCTTTCGAAGAAAATAATTTTGTTCTACCATATCAAAATGTTACTTTTCTTTATATTTATGTGATGATTCGAATTCGAATTGAAATCAAATTTAGATCAAATATTCTATAGTAAAGTAGGATTCATAAAATATAATGTTTGATAATTAATATCAAACAATATATCCCACGCACCCAGTATATGGGATTTTGGTTTCCCGTCGAATTGGTTGCAACCAATTTTTTTCGATAGGTTTTGACCTTCTGATAAAAAGTTCTCACGAGCACAACGCCCAAAATAGTCGAAAAGAGTTTGGATATTTGGGGGCGCTGATTACAAATTCAAGGTCAGCTAACCTCCATCATATCAGATTCAAGTTCATCTCAAAGTCAAATTCTGAATAAACCCATTAGAAAAATGTGAAACAGTAGGTACATAGGTTTTTGAGGTTACCGACTCGCTTAAGCCTACAAGGTCACTTAGAGGTCATTCTAAGTCATTTCAAGATGAGGTTTTAGTAGGTATGACTATGGCGAGTCGCGAGCACGGGGTATGCGTAAATGCATTTCATCATCTTATAAAAAAAAATCTCATTAACCGGTTAGGGTCTAGCCTTCACTGACTTTGTCATAAAGTTCAATGTCACTGTAAAAGTCTGATCCAATATCAGCATGAAAGGCCTTTCGAGTATATACCAATTTATCGTGCTCTTCTTAATAAAAGGTTTTTTCTCACTTTGTCCATTAGATGACTTAAAAATGACCGCTAGGTGACCTTGTAGGCTTAAGCGAACCCGATATTCGTATTCAGTGACCTCAAAAACCTGTGTACCTACTGTTTCACATTTTTCTAATGGTTTTTTTCACAATTTGACATTGAGATGACCTTGAATCTGACATGATGGAGGTTACCTGACCTTGGATTTGTAATCAGCGCCCCCAAATACCCTTGTTTACCAAGTATGGTGATACAGCTTGTGCGAAATAACATATCTTTCATATATCCAAACTCTCGTCGACTGCCAGACCTTCTAGGAGGCTTTTTTGGGCGTTGTACCCGCGAGAACTTTTCATCAGAAGGTCAAATACTATCGAAAAAAATCGGTTGCAACCAATTCGACGGGGAACCAAAATCCCATATAGTGGGTGCGTGGTCGTTTGTTAATAGAACTTGATGAAACAATCCTAAGTAAAATGTGAAAACAAAAAGATATCTTTGTAATAGCTGATTTTTGTCAGTGGTGATGATAGGACAGTAAGAATACAAGATATTTCTTTGAATGATTACATTATTCGACAATTTCAATATATCCGGTACGTGTTTATGTATTAATTATATTTAGACATACCATTTTTAGTTTTTATTTTGGATAATTATTTAATTCTTACTTTACTAAGTGTTGTCGATGTAATTCAGTGCTAGTTAGGGCATTAGAGTAGATTTCTGATGTCGAAGAACACTGTTTGATTTCATTTG
>NW_019419554.1:0-8537 GCF_000390285.2 Anoplophora glabripennis
CAGTTATATCAATATAATCTGTTTGATCCAAATACTTTAATAATGCATCAAATGCTTAGCTTATTTATTTAATTGAAATATAAATTTTAGGAAGTATCTTACAGTAAATTTCAATTCAGAATGTTTTGAACCTGAGAACCAAACGCAGCTTGTCGTTGGTAATAATTAATAAACAGTATACCATAACCTAACCTTTTTTCTGAGAATTTAAAGCAAACGTAAAATTATTACAAATGCAAATATTTGGTGCAAGAAATTTACGTAATTATATAATTACTTTATTATGGCAAAAAATGCTTTACTTCAGTTTATTCTAACGGGAGAATGTCTTTGTACAGTACAGAGTACAGGCAATATTTGTTACATTTCAACATCATTGTGAATTGTATGTACATTACAACAATTCTTTTGCTAAAAGTTAATTTTAAAATAGTTTATTATCGTTGTGTTCGCAGTTGCTTCAATTATACTGGGAGCAACTTATAATTAAGTTTCTTTTCAATTCTGATTAATTAAGAACATCAAGTTTAAAAGCTGGGATTTAAAGAAAATATTAATAAGTAATAATTGAAAAACATTATACCTATATTAATATGTACCTATCTTACTTTAAATTATTTTTAAAATGAAATTCTTTAGATGCATGAAGTGGATGAAACGTCGTGGTCGTCATGATCTGCAGAAGTTATAACATTTTACACCGGATCTAGTAAAATTGCAATTTGTATTAAATCACAAAATGTCTGCAGAATTTTCAAAAGTCAGACTTAAGAAGCACGCAATGCCTACATTATCTAATTTGGGATCCATCAGAAATAGGTATCTAAAATGAGAAAGCCACAAACAAAATAAATCGAGTTAAATTAAAGGTAAGGTGCCAAAACGTTAAAATATATTAATAATCATTATTTGTTATTGTTTTTTTTTATTATATGACATAAAACATTACTCAAATATATCTATAATCAAAGTTTTACTCATATATTACTAATAGTATACAGAGCATTATTTAAAATGTTTTCAGCAATCTGTAACCTGTAGGAAACATTCAAGAACCAAACAAATAAATAAGCATTTCTAAAACTAGCAAGTATGTAATTTCAAAACAGTAATTTTAATGTTACACAAAAATTATAATACTGAATTTGTTTTTTGTTTCAGATAATATGGAATCTGTATTTTACAAGGTACTCGGAATAAATAACAATTATCTAAAGTAACGTCAGTGAGGCATGAGACAGCATAAATAACCCAGTAGCACAACAAGGCGTAGTAATAAATAGGACTAACCCAGAAGTTAAAAATCCTAGGAAAGGAAATGACAGATGTCAATTAAGGACAGTTAGTGGACTAGCAGGAATCAGAACGAGTTGAAGTTGGTAGGAGAACGAGTATCAGGCGATCAAGGACCGAAGGAGATAAATTACTGCCGGATAGTTTTGCAAGGTGTAAACTAAGAATATTAACCAGACTTATGCAAAATTTAACTTCGAACATTCATATTGCAAACATAGAATTTATGATATAATTTTAAGTAATAGATTAGGTAGTGATGTAGGTAGATTAGGAACACTTCTATTTAAAAATAAATTGTGTAAAGTAATCACATAAATTTTTTTATTTAAATTTGAAATAAAATTGAATAGTAAAAATTGAATTATTTGAAATTCATTTTTAAGAGATATAGTACCTATTTGAAATTCAAATTCTAGTAATTTTCAGTTTCTTTTCAAGAACATTATCTAAATTTATTTGATGAAATAAAATTTTAAATCAAAACTTCAAATCTTAGAACCGCACCCTCAGATAAGATATCTCATGTTCTAAAAGTAGGTATAATTGCTCTTAACTCAATCTGGATTTATAACAAGAACTTCTAAACTATATTTCAACTATTTGCTTGTGTGAGCTGGTGCCCAAATAAATTAGGAGATCTAGAAGAAGCAATGAAGCAGAATAAATATAGCAAAGGTAAGAAAATTATCAACAGTTGTACATTATGAACTATCACAATATATATATGTTAGCGGTATTTAAAATATTCCCCTAATCGTCACTACCACCCAACTTGGGCCTCCCAAATTAGTATCAGTCATCCATCGGCAAAGGGCATTCCTGCCACGACAGCAAATTCCGCAGGCCAGGGAGAGCAGAGCAGAGGAGAGGGAAGAGTACAGCGAAGTAGTATAATATCACGTATCATAGAGTGTAGTCGACGCACAATAAAGTGAAGATTGCTTTCTAAGTTTTTGTTTTCTTCGGGGTAGTTACCCCTAATTATTAACCACTTGTTTACATCAGAAGTGGGATCATTCCCGTGCTTAATGTTATTTAAAAACAATTAGAAAAGCCAGCAATTAAAATAGTGAACAAGGCGCGGTCCAAGATGGCCGACAACAAAGTACCTCGTGAACCCGTAGATGAACAAAGAGACATAGTTGGAAGTGATTCTGAAGAGGACGAAAGGGTCTTAGGACCATCTGAAGTGAAAATACAGTGGCAAGAGACACTTATACAATTGGTAGCAGGTCAACAGCAACAACTAGCCGAATTAATGCGTCAATCAAAGATGGCGACATCTGCGGAGCCAACAGTTCGTCCAGCGTTAGCAGGAGAAAGCAGCAACAACGCAGTCAGAAATGCGCATGTTACTGAGTTTGCGCCAGTGTCGAACTCGTCATTTCGCATCTCAAGTTTTGACCCTGATAAAAGTGCTTATCCAATAAAAGAATGGTTGGATGACTGCACTAAATTAAAAGTTGAGTTAAATGTGAGTGACATGCTGATGATAGCTAAAGCAGGAGACGCTCTCCGACATCGGGGCTATCGCTATTATTGTGACTGGCGACCTCTTAGCAGAACGTGGACTAATTTCTGCGAAGATTTAATTATTGCTTTCCCCGATACGGAAACACCAGGAGCCAGAGCATATGCAGCAACCACTCTGCGGAGCACCGATTGTGAGTCTCTCTGTGATTATGGCAATCAAAAATTACGACTGATCAACAGATTTTGCGATACGTTGCCGTGGCATACTGTTCTTAGTATGGTTGAATATGGTCTAAGCCATAACGAGGCCAGTGTCGCTATTAGAATCCAAAAGCCAAATAATGAACGTGAGGTATTAAAGCTTTTTGGAGAATTTGATGCGCGTCGCACTAAACGAAATGACGTAGCAGGACCGTCCGGCGCTCGAAGACTAGAACGTCACGTGCGAGGCGTTGATCAGGTATCAAGAAAGCGGCCGTTCAAGGAATTTACGGGGAGATGTTTTAAATGTGGCCGGCAAGGTCATCATCAGAATAAGTGTAAAACCCTTCGTAAAGAAGACTTACCACAGAGTTCTAGCACAGACCCGAAACCCAAGGAAACTACCGTTTCTACATGCGATCACTGCAAAATGATAGGACACACCGATCAAAACTGCTGGTATAAACACGGAAAACCGAAGAAGGCATTTTCGATAAAGAAATGACGCAATCTAAACTCCACACCAATAGCCATGTTATTGTGCAGAGTCCAAGCTCCGTTATTCACATATCTGATTGATAGTGGCGCTGACGTGTCGATAATTAAATATTCAGTTGTAAAAACATTAAATGGAACTATTCGGCCGAGTGAAAACGTAAGCGCTTTTTCGGGACTTGGAGCAAATGTTGTGCATACAATTGGTGTTTGTGACGTAATAACTGTTTTGCCAACAGTAACTTTAGAAATAAGCTTTACTGTTGTACCCGATAATGTGATACCCGGCAATATCGACGTCATAATAGGCTGGGACGTGATCAGCCGGCCTTGTCTGAAGGTCGAAAAAGATGCTGACGGACTCGAATTACATTATAACATACACAATATACCAAAAATATTTATTTCAAGGAGTACAGATGATATAAGAATAAATCAAACTGGACTAGAGGATAGTCTGAAACTACGACTAGAACGTTTGTTGCAGGTATATAAAAAGAAAACACCAGACCACATTACCTGCGGTAAAATGACAATAAAGTTAAAAGATCCAACACCAGTGGCATATCGCCCCCGACGATTAGCCTATCAAGAACGTTTTCAGCTCAAAAAAATAATAGAGGACCTTTTAAGTACTGGAGTTATTCGCAAAAGCCGATCGGAGTACGCCAGTCCCATTGTACTTGTTAAGAAAAAGAATGGTGAGGTTCGAATGTGCGTGGATTATCGCGACTTGAACAAAAAGGTGGTTAAAGAGAGGTATCCTCTGCCTCTTATTCAGGATCAAATTAACGCTTTGTCTAAAGCAAAATATTTTACTACATTAGATATGAAGTCCGGGTTTTATCAAATGCAAATAGAAGAAGATTCGAAGCATATCACTGCCTTCATTACACCTGATGGACATTATGAGTTCAATCGAATGCCGTTTGGTTATGTTAATGCCCCTTCGATCTATCAGCGTGCCATAGATGAAGCACTGGGAGAATTGAAGAGTAACAAGGCATTTGTTTATCTAGATGATGTCCTTGTACCATCGGCAACCATAGAAGAGGGACTGCAGAATTTGGAGGAAGTGTTATGTGCGCTATCGACACACGGATTCTCCTTAAACTACAATAAATGTGTATTCTTCGCGCTAGAAACTGAATATCTTGGTGTCAGTATAAGTGAAGGATCAATCCGTCCCAGTGTGCTGAAAGTTAAGGCTTTATCTTGTACGCTACCACCCTCAGATGTGAAAGGAGTACGTCAGTTTATGGGACTTGCCGGTTATTTTCGTAGATTTATTAAGGGTTTTTCTAAATTAACGGCACCCATATCAGCGTTATTACGCAAAAACTATGTTTTCGAGTGGACTTCAGAGTGTGAAAACGCCAGACAATTAATTATAAATAAATTAACTGAGCCACCTGTACTACGGATTTATAATCCAGAGTTAAGTTGTGAGTTGCATACTGACGCAAGTTCGGTGGGAATTGGAGCTGCGCTCCTTCAGAAAGAAAATGGTGTAACCCGACCTGTTGCATACTTCAGCCGCCGAACTACGGAGTATGAATCGAGATACCACTCTTACGATTTGGAAACACTGGCCTTAGTGGAAGGAGTTGAACATTTTCGAGTGTATCTGTACGGAGTACATTTTACAGTGTATACCGACTGCAACGCAGTACGGGCAACTGCCTTAAAAAAAGATTTACACCCCCGTGTTGCGCGCTGGTGGGTTAAATTACAAGATTACGATTTTACAATCGAATATCGGCCTGGGAATAAAATGACGCATGTGGATTATTTAAGTAGAAATCCCGTGGATGATAACCGTGAGTTAAAAATGTGTGCATTAAAAACCATAAACCCAAATAAACTCAATGATACACAAACATTACGGGAGTTTCAAAACAATGACGATTTCTGTCGAGAAATATTTAATAATCCGGATGCTGACCCTCACTACACTGTTTTAAATAACACTGTCGTAACCAAAACAAATCCACCCAAGTGTTTTGTACCAGTGGCCGCACGTTTGCTTACGATGCAATTATACCATGACCTATCGTCACATATTGGCTGGGACAAGTGTATTCAGAAGATGCGACAGGATTTAGTCTGGCCCAAAATGGGTAGATGTTTGAAAAAGTACATAAACAATTGCCGATCGTGTGTTATTGGTAAATCGCATACCGGTCCTAGACGCGGACTGTGGCAACGTGGTGAAAAACCAAATGACATTTTAGATACATGGCACATCGACCATGCTGGCCCGCTAGTTAAATCTAATGGATGCACGCAAATTTTAGTCATAATTGATGCATTTTCCAAATATTGTCGACTTCTACCGATACCAAAGAAAACGTCTGAATGCTCAATTCGTGCCTTAATGTCCGTTTTTAAGGAACTGGGAAAACCACGACGCATTATAGCAGACCGAGCAGCAGCTTTTACATCGGTAATGTTTCGAAATTTCCTCAGTGAACAAGGTGTAACACTGCATCATATTGCGACAGGTATACCGAGAGGAAATGGGCAAGTTGAACGTGTCATGCGAACAGTTTTCAACCTATTACGTGCGACACTTACAGACAAAAGTGAAAACATGTGGACATCTGCATTAGCAGCAATAGAGGACAATATTAATGCAACTGTTCATTCAGTAACGGGCTACGCACCAGCAGTGCTCCATTTGGGAATTAATCCGCGATTATCGGCGACTCAACAGTTTTTAGGAGACCTTCCTACTGATGACTTCATCGACCCTGACAAGGCCGTCGCGGACGCACGTTTACGAATGCGAGAAAATGCAAACAAACAATCTCAGCGATTCAACGTTACCCGATACTCCACGAAATTATTTAACATAGGAGATATGGTAGCTATTGAGGATTCTCAGTTAGCTGGTGGAGGCAAATTGAAACCAAAATTCAAGGGACCTTTTACCATCCGACCAGTACTTCCCAATGAGAGATATGTGCTCCATAGAAAAGGGTTACGAAGTACAGTAGCAGCTCAAGAACAGTTGAGACCTTGGCCTTCAACGACATCAACAAACCAGTAATAAGTAAGTACTGAAAGTCAATTGTTGATAATTCTGACAATTTTCGATATAGTGTCTCAATGTTAGTGGCAACCCCACTCTGTTCATGGCGGCAACCCCGCACAAGAAAGAGGTCGAGATAGCGGCAACTCCACTATCTTGAGAGGTGGCAACCCCACCTAGGGCCTTCCAACACATAAATTATGTTCAAGGCGGCAACTCCGCCCAAGTCAGAATTCAATCGAGATAGCGGCAACTCCACTATCTTAAGAGGTGGCAACCCCACCTAGGGCCTTCCAACACATAAATTATGTTCAAGGCGGCAACTCCGCCCAAGTCAGAATTCAATCGAGATAGCGGCAACTCCACTATCTTAAGAGGTGGCAACCCCACCTAGGGCCTTCCAACACATAAATTATGTTCAAGGCGGCAACTCCGCCCAAGTCAGAATTCAATCGAGATAGCGGCAACTCCACTATCTTAAGAGGTGGCAACCCCACCTAGGGCCTTCCAACACATAAATTATGTTCAAGGCGGCAACTCCGCCCAAGTCAGAATTCAATCGAGATAGCGGCAACTCCACTATCTTAAGAGGTGGCAACCCCACCTAGGGCCTTCCAACACATAAATTATGTTCAAGGCGGCAACTCCGCCCAAGTCAGAATTCAATCGAGATAGCGGCAACTCCACTATCTTAAGAGGTGGCAACCCCACCTAGGGCCTTCCAACACATAAATTATGTTCAAGGCGGCAACTCCGCCCAAGTCAGAATTCAATCGAGNTAATAATAATAATACTTTTCAGTTTTTATGAGTAAAATCATTTTTATTAATAATTTTAATTTCTTAATTTTTCATAACCAGAAAATCTGAGTTGTAATAATAATAATTACAATAATTTTGCCTGCAAAATTTATCCTTCGTCAAAATTGTAAAATACCTTATTACAATTTGATCAAACACGAATTTTCCATATAAAAAGATCGTAACTGACAATACAATATTTTTATCGTTTCAGACAAATTCTTGAAATTATTGTAAGTTAGGTACCAACAACAAAATTAAGTGTTTCTCATATAGAAAAACTTTGCGAATGTCTGGAGAGTAGATTTTCATGAAAAACAATAAAGATTGATTAAATTTAAGATTTGTTTTTGTAATATTGAACAAGTTGTAGACTTTCAAAGGTACGGTAGGTTCAACAAACTCTCCTGTAAAATCAGAATTTGTAACTTGAATGTTTTGTTTCGGAGGTATCAATATGTATGTTACTTTCAGCTATTTAAGTCATGCAAAAATTTTATTTGAGTTACGCATATCAGATGCATATTTTTTTTAGATGTTATTACGATATTTAAGATATTTATGACCTGTTGTTATTTTTTAATAAATTGTATTAGCAATTCTTTTTATTATTGAAAATTTAGCAAAATAACGACATTTATGTCCATATTTTTGTAAAGGAATTCTATTACTTTGAGTAGACGTAAGGTGACAAACAGATACGAATTCATATTCGTACGTGCAATTTGGGTGATTAATTCTCGCGCTTCCAGGTTGGCCACTGACAAGGATAATTATAGTAGCCCTGTTCGTTAGACTGATCTTGAAAGTGAACTCCGTGATAAAAAAGTGAGCCATTCTTCTGGGTGACGTAAAGGAGGCACTGATGTAATTAAGTAGAGTATGAAAACGATGCGCGAGAAATTTAGAGACATATGTGACTAGGGGATGGGCACTGAGAATAATAACAATAGTCGAAACTTAAAAACGTTTATTCTTTCTTCCATAAAACGTCAAATAACGTTAACCATGCATTATCGTCTCTTAACCTCTGATCATTCTCGTGCGAGCGGTCGAACTGAGCGGACGTGTTTATTGTGAAGTGAAGTGCATTGCAACGAGCAAGATCTACCTGCCTTTATTAAGGCTACCTGGAAAGTATACTTTTCTTTCCTCTTAACCACCGACCTAATCCCCGGCTTAAGCATAGAGGCCGTCGGCATCTTTGTTACAGGTATCTGTGCCGGGGTTATGCCCAG
>NW_019419555.1:0-8272 GCF_000390285.2 Anoplophora glabripennis
TTCTTTAGTTCTAATATATCTTTCTAAATTTTAATATATTTTCCAATAATTCAATATAAGATTCTACCATCCTATATTGGAAATTTTATTACATATTTTGCAAACTTTCATGACCCACAATACTGTAGGCTACTGCCCACAGACGACCTAGACTGGCCGTATCTAATTCCAATGCACGGGTAGCAGTGAATGCAAAATCCGGGGAAGTGGATTGTGGAAGGCAATCTGATGGCGCGCATCTTTAAGCAGATCCGGATTAAGTAATAGTTTTATTACATATTAAACATTATATTGCATCTTATGACAAATATTCAATTTTAAGTTTGTAATTCAGAAAATAGTATATTTTCGTGTCATATTAAATAAAATAACAAAATAATTTAAATATATTTATTATCCTCTAAATAATATTAATTTATTTAATATTTGTCTTTTCGTAGATTTTACTGAATTAAATAATTTGACTTCATGATTTATTCGTACATCGATATACNTTTGTCCAGCAAATTTGTAAATATACTCAATAATTGTGATTTAATGCATGTGTTAATAGTTTCCTAAAGGGATTCTGCTGGGTGTGAATATGTTTATAGAATAGTACGCAATTTTTCATATTTAGAAAAAGTAAGATAAATATACTAGTTAAAGATATGTTTTTTCCTTATTTTAAATGTATTGCCAGTTGTCTTATACCTTGAAGAAAACTTATATAACTGATACAGTGAAAAGATATTGTTTCTAACTTGCTTAGATTTTCTAAAACGCTGGACAAAAAATTGTACATATAAACGCCTCCCTGAAAGGACTGGGGCATTGCAGAGACAAAATGTTGCAGATCAGGAGTATGCTGCTATTGATGCAATCTTAGATAATCCAATCACATTACAAGTACGCGTTGAATTTCTATGCAGTTGTTTACAAAGTTTTGTTTCGTGAACTCTACGCAGGGAGTTATTACACCCTTACCATACGGGTGTTCAAGTTCCTCATCCTCTGGATGTTGAGTACCATATATATTTTTTGTTAGTGGCTTATTAGAATGACAAAGGACGATCCTAATTTTATTTCGTCCAATTTTTGGACGGATGAAGCGATTTTACCAGAGACGACATTAAAACATATGTTAAAAGAAGAAGACTCCAGAAAAGATTTTTTTAGGTATAGGGAGGAATGTATCTGCAATGGTACTTTACTGGAATTGCTAGAACTCAATAATCACATGGATGCAAATGGTTATGGGAACGTTCTCGAACATCACATTAAATATTTAACAACACGATTGTGACAGCCTAACAATGTCAGATTCATTACAGACTGGTTAAATAATAATGTTGGTGGTATATGGGTTGACAGATTTGGTCCTGTGAGATGGCCTTCAAAAACTCCCGACTTAAATTCACTAGATTTATTTTCATGGAGATGTTTAAATCAAGGGATTACCGCGAAGTAATTAACAGTAGAGAACAGTTACAAGAACGAATTACGAGTATAGTGGCTGTAAATGAAATTCGTAGTAACTTTAATATCCGCCATCTGCATGCGTCGTTAACACAACGGTGTTTTATGCCTGTATTGCGGCTGAAGCGGCACTTCAAACAGTTGCTATACGTAATTCTTTAGTTCTAATATATCTTTCTAAATTTTAATATATTTTCCAATAATTCAATATAAGATTCTACCATCCTATATTGGAAATTTTATTACATTTTTTGCAAGCATTCATGACCCACAATACTGTACTGCCTCAGCCCGAACCAAATTCAGAAGTTTTGTCTCTAAAAATTCATCTTCAACGTATTCGTCCAAATTTTTCTGAACTTTTTATTTAGATAGATTTCTATGTTTATTGAATTATGCACTCTAAGTGTCGTTAGTCCCTGTGAAAACCACCTAGTTATTTAAACTATTACAATAAAGTATTATTAGAGTTTTATTCCCGTGTCCATAGTTATTTCTAGGTTTCTCGAGTGCTCAAAATTCAATTTCACAGGGTCCAACGACACTTAGAATGTACGATAATGAAATAAACATAGAAATTTAAAAAAAAAAATTAGATAAATTTGGAAGGAATACATTGAAGATATCAATTTTTAGAGACAAAACGTCTGAATCTGGTTCGTGCTGACGCAGTACAGCATTGGAGGTCATGAAGGCTTGCAAAAAATGTAATACAATTTATAAGGCCGTATTTAAAAAAATTAAGTTGATGATGGTCCTGGAAAAACGAAACGTTACATTTAAAAATTGATTATGCCATTCGATAAAGGGTAAAGTTGCCATGTTCTTCTTTTTTCAATATTACCTCAAACAAGAATGAAGTGAAACAAAAACGGATTTTCCTTCGTAACAAGGTGCCTGCTTAAAATATACTAAAAAAGCGGAAGTTCAAAAACTGTTGCTTTTTTTGTTTTTTTTTTTCAACTAGTATATCATTTTTACTCTACTAAATTAAGCAATATTTCTATGGCTCAACTTATTCATACGTGAAAGAAAAAAAATAATATTCACTTCACAGTAACGTTTTAACTAGGTAATTCTTGAAGTTTTTGCTTCTTTTAAAAAAATATTGCCATTCACTATACTTATTCGATTGGTTTGGAAACAGTTTTAGGAAATATTGGCAAAATTCGATTTTTTAAAACTTCTACACCTTATAAACTAAAAATGGCTATTTTGCTAATAAATTGTGTCTTATTCTTAACAAAACACCCTGTATAGATCTTAAATCTAAATTTATTTTACTAAAAAGATTAGAAGAGTAGGTCATGGAGATTCTTGTGAGATTAATCCGCAATTTCCATAAAAAAAATCACCCTTCTTAGTTTCCATTTAAGGGCTTCTAACTCAATTTAACTTCTATTTTAGTAAATTCTTTTAGCTAGACAAAGTGTCAGAAACAGGGCGCAATTTTGCTGTGCGGTTAATTGAAGTTTGTCACAGCCAAGATTGTAGGTTTATCAATTTAAGATTTTACTTAGCCATATTCCATTACTATGTGAACAAAATGGATGATCATTATATATTAAATCCAATTACATTAGCATAATTATTAAGCAAGAAAGTCCTAAGATTAAAAATTGTAGGTGGAAGAATGAGAACCAAAAGACTAATTAAAATGTAACCCTTTTGAATTTCAATTCTTTTTATTAAACTTACTGAATTAATTATAAGCAATAATAATGTCGCAATTCTTTATAGTCAAATTTTCTTATGTAGTTATACAGGGTGGTCCTAAATTTATGCAGGGTGGTCCTAACTTTATGCAGAAAACTTCGAGGACAGATAGACATCTTTAAAATAAGTAATAGTGTTTGACTTATAAACATTGGTCTGGAACAGCCCCGTTTTATACATAAAAGTAACTTCTTCTTTCTTTATAATACCCCATTTTCGTAAAAAGTGTATTGAAAACACATCGAAGAAATTAATTTTTAGGTTATTTTTAATGCTACTAAATCCCTGTATCGAAATGGTAGTACTAACCAGCAAACTTCTAGCTCTCTGGATTTATACTCATGTATTTTAATATTAAAACGATGCATATGACAAGCATACTCCCTTAACATACATGTAGAAGAGATTTGGAGTTTTCTGGAAACACTACGTTCATATCGGTCAGAGTAAATTGACGGTCGCCAACCAGAATTTCATCGATCTCGTTCACCATCTATCTATCTATCTATCTCATCAGTCATGATTAAAGGATGTCCACATCTTTGTTCATTATGAACATCAGTTCTGCCAATTTTATACTAATGACACCATTTGTACACATTAGTAAGATTCATCACACCATCTCCAAAAACAGTTTTGATTACGTTAAGAATCTGGAAGGACGTCTTTCCCTTTGTCATTTCGACACGTCACTACAACAACAGTTCTCAACTGACCGAGATAAATGAGCGCGCGTTCTGCTCCAAACACAATCGTCATGAATCCAGTGTAGCCAACTTTGTCGATAATAAAAACCACAGTGCACCAGAGTTTCAGTATTTTCACTTTGTGGACATGCCTCGTAAAAGCTGCCTCTTGATATTTTTTCGAATGCATTATTTTTATGTTATATTTCAGTTAATTACAATTTTATTATATAGTTACCTAATAATCATGTTTTCTTAATAGAGTTAAGGTGATTTTAGTNAGCCCCGTTTTATACATAAAAGTAACTTCTTCTTTCTTTATAATACCCCATTTTCGTAAAAAGTGTATTGAAAACACATCGAAGAAATTAATTTTTAGGTTATTTTTAATGCTACTAAATCCCTGTATAAAAATGGTAGTACTAAACGGTGCCAGGTGCCCACAAAGTAAGAGTACCTACTCAATTTTTTAAAAATCGAAACGGCAGAACATTATTTATGAAAAATTTACATATTCAGAAAGATATATAGACCAGGCGGTATCTGTTTTGGCTTGGGTGAATCGTATATCTACGGAGATTTTTGGCTTTTTGGCTTTCAAATATCACTAGAAATGAAAATTTTTCTATGCCCATAAAAAAAAACGTGGGCTTAACTTTTGATGGCACAATATGTTAAAAAAATTGGAAAAATGTCATATTTTTCTTCCTATTTAATTATGTATCTTTTTAAGAGTTGATTTTAGGCGAAAATGGAAGAGGAAAAAAATGTTTGTAATTAAATTTTTTACAAAACATGACTAGTTACAAATCGAATGAATCATGATTATTATGGTAAAAATCGAAAAAATCGCAAAAATGGGGTTAAAAAACAATACTTTTTAGGGAATTTTTTTGGGGTATTTAAATTGGGTATAGGACCTTTATACTTGGCTCAAGAAAACTTCATGTTATGTAGAATCATCACACCAAATTTCATCAAAATCGGTTCGATAGATTTTTCATAATAATTTTGCAATCCAATTTTAAAAAAAAATTGCAAATTTTCAAAATTTTGCACAGCAAAAACCAAGGCCCTTAGATACTTGAAAATTTAATCACATATAGAAGGGCTCTCAGGCTTTCAAACTTTTTTTGAAAAATTCGAATCCGTCAATTAGGAGAGCTCTGGCGCTTGTTTAAATATTGGTCGAATTTTTATACTTATAAACAATTAGAACTTTGTGAATATTCAATCAAATCAAATTTTTTAAAGCAGGTTTTAAAAGTTCTTGGAAAGACGCTTCTTTAAAAAAACAGATCGATTGATCAATTAGTTACGTAGTGGATATACGATTCACCCAAATATGGCTTTTTGAAACAGATACCGTCTGGACTAATATCAAACACTATTTTTCAACGTAGCCGTCTTCAACCGGAATGCACTTCGTGAACCGAGGGATAAGCTTTTTGATACCTTTCAAATAAAATTCCCGCCGTCTTTTGCGCCTATTGTTTCACGGCACTGTGAACCTCGTCGTCGGTAGAAAATTTTTTCCACCCACTAACATCTTCAGAGAAGAGAAAAAAATGAAAATCAGGAGGTGCCAGATCAGGGCTGCGAGCGGGCTGGTTGATGATGTTCCAACTGAATGAATCTAAGAGTTGTTTTGTTGGTTGGCTGTGTGGGGACAAGCATATAACAAGCATTCTCCCTTAACATACATGTAGAAGAGATTTGGAGTTTTCTGGAAACACTACGTTCATATCGGTCAGAGTAAATTGACGGTCGCCAACGAGCATTTCATCGATCTTGTTCACCATCTATCTATCTATCTATCTATCTCATGTCATGATTAAAGGATGTCCACTCCTTTGTTCATTATGAACATCAGTTCTGCTAACTTTATACTAATGACATCATTTGTACACATTAGTAAGATTCATCACACCATCTCCAAAAACAGTTTTGATTTCGTTAAGAATCTGGAAGGACGTCTTTCCATTTGTCATTTCGATACGTCACTACAACAACAGTTCTCAACTGACCGAGATAAATGAGCGCGCGTTCTGCTCCAAACACAATCGTCATGAATGCAGTGTAGCCAACTTTGTCGATAATAAAAACCACAGTGCTCCAGAGTTTCAGTATTTTCACTTTGTGGACATGCCTCGTAAAAGCTGCCTCTTGATATTTTTTCGAATGCATTATTTTTATGTTATATTTCAGTTAATTACAATTTTATTATATAGTTACCTAATAATCATGTTTTCTTAATAGAGTTAAGGTGATTTTAGTTTGGAAATTGTATGTGAACAAAATTGTGTGCTTTGATTATAGTAAATAAAATAAAAAAAAGATATTTCTGCTTTGTCTATATAAATGTGAAAATTATTTAATAAAGCCTTAAACAAAGAAACATGAATAGTAATAAAATCCTCTGGATTTATGTGGATTCACTGTGTAGGCAAATAATTGAAAGTCATAGGAGAGTTCACACCTATATAGGAGAAAAGATTGTGGAAAAAGAAAGTCGATGAAAGATGGAGTGAAGGTTTTTGTTTTGCTACTCTCATTCCTCTCCTTCAGATTGGAAGCATGTCTAGACAGAAATGAAATGAATTCGAGAAATAAATACATCGAAGGTTGATTTCAACTCACGTCTGTGACTTTCAGCTGGAGTTTTATTTATGTTAGTTTGTATTCAATTATCTATTAGTTCCGTACTGAAAAATATACCCAGGCAAATGATTGCTAAATTGATTTATTTTGAAGAAAGATATGAAAATACCGAAAAAAATTATTCCATTTCAAGTAGAAAATGCTATTTCTATAAACGAATTGTTTGTAGCAGTGTTGACTATAACTTTTTACATATAGAAAATACGACTAACTAGAATTTGCACAGCATATTACCAACAAATTTTATTTAACATGTTGTATTTAACTTAATGATTGTGATAAATTAAAAAAAAAAAAACAATAAAATATTAAAATTTCATAGATTGTCTACCAAAATTTCAATATTTTAAACATACAATTGACGATGACTAAAATGCTAAATGTTTCCAAATTTTCTAAAAATTATCGGAATAAATAAATAAATATATAACATAAATACATATATACAGGGTGTATCATAATTAATAACGCAAATTGAAACAGCTGTAAGTACACGGTACTAGAAGCAAAAAACATGGTAAACATGAGTCCGCAAACAATCCGTTTGCGAGATAATTTTGAATTTGTGATTACTAGCCACCACTGACTTGATTCTGTGTAAGTGTCATCCAGGTTGGGAAGATGTACCAATACAATACTTATGATATATTTAGCTATGGAAACAGACAAAAGCAAACAAATTTAAACTGTCAAAAGTAAACAAAATGAAGTCATTATAAGTCCAGAAGACGAAAACAGACAGATTTTCTAAACATTAACAACTTTTTTTAAATGCACGATATAAAGTAACTATGACTTTGTGAGATTTTTCGTTAGGTAAACTATTTTCGTACAAATAACCCTTGACAGCTCCTTTTACCCTAATAAAGAAAACAAAAATGTTATTATTCACTATAAGAAATAATTGTCACATCTCGAGATATATCTAGGATTTGAAGGAATGTTCGTGAGAACTGGAAATTTTACTGCCATGATTGTCTTCTCATTCACTTAGTTTTCTTCAGTGATACCTATGGGGTGCTTATAATAATAATGGGTTTATATTTTGTTGCCTTTGAAGATATTAAATATTACATCGTAAAAATACTTAAAACTATTCTTGATTGCTATTTAAATAACAGATGTAAAAATAAAATTATGCAAATGCTCGTTTTCTGTTAAAATTCTTTTTATTTTTTTTTTTTGCTTCAAAAATATTTTATAAAAGAGATACTCTCGCAACACTTGTTTGTGTAGAGGACTATTCATGCGACACTCAGTATGTTGAGTCATCATCTTTTATTTGAGGGACGTACTAATGACTCTGTTGTGTAACTGAAGCTTTTTATTTAGTAAACGTGAATATACAACTTTTTGATTATACATGTTTTAGGGGTATTTTAATTTTTATTTACTGTAAACGAAACACACTGTTTGTAATAAAATATAAAATGGGATACGAAATTTTGCATAAAAATAAAGGTGAATTATTCGCCTGCCGCGGCACCGTGACAATTTGATATTTGCATGTCATCCGAAGAAATAAGCCTCTGTGCCAAGGTACCAGAGATGCATTTCAACTTTCATGCCAAAGCATTACGGTCGATCGTATTCCCCTTCCTTGTGAGTGAATTTTACCGCCTGCAAATATGTATGTACATAGAATGTCATCCAGCGAATTCGTAACAAACTTTACAACCTTTCATATAATCATCTTCTTTAGATTTATTTTTACACAATTTTGGATCTTGCAGGCAAATTGAGGTGTGAGA
>NW_019419556.1:0-8246 GCF_000390285.2 Anoplophora glabripennis
AGGTGGCTCCTTGCAATGTTGAGGTAAGTCAGATCACTACGTTTTATAATGGAATATGAGTTTTTAGTATTAAATATGTTCAATTAATTATTCAGTTTGTAGTACGTATACCTTATTGTGTGACTTATTGTTGGTTACCCTGTGTAGCAGATTTGTTATAAATTAAACTAAACTTTTAATTATTAATAAATGGAAAATTTTTATCACAAAAATAGAAGCGCAAGTTTCATAACATTTGCTTTATTATTAAGAACAACAAGGGTCCTTTATCCCGTCCACATTTTTTTAATCGTGTCCTCCGCCTTCACTGATAACCAGCCCCGGCGGAATCCTGTACTACACGGGGCCCTGATTAGGGCATTAGCAGGCAAATGGTTCCCTAGCCGAGCTGCCTCCTGCTGCCCGGACTACCACATCGGCACGGCCAAATTATATGGCGTTTAAGGGCGCCCGTCGACTTGCCCTTATTTATCGTACATGGTGTGAAATATGTTTTCTGTCATGTACGTACACAAACTGCCACTGGATTCGGGTTTTTCGCGTGGTTCGCTGTGCGACTGTTATTAAATTTGTCTCGAAATGTTTCTGCCAGAAAAAACACGATGGGATATTACAGCTTGACCAAGTTAAATATTTTGATTGTTACTTGCTTCATAGCCATATTTATTAACTAATAATACACAAGATGAACCTTAAATGAGTAAACATATTTTAAACAACGTTACAGTTTACTATATTACTATATAATTAATACATAGTTTTTTTGCAATAAAAAAAATGGGAGCAAAAATATCGAAATTAAAATAAACATGCCTTAATTTTTAATAGAAAGCTTGTTGAGAATCCCTGACATGGCATTATTTTTTAAATACGTTTTCGCAGATCTACCATTGCACTACTCATGTAAACCGCCATATTTCACTTGAATACGCAGTAGTTCACTAGCAATATTAATCAGAGTTAAAGGCACTTAAAAGAAAAACACCGTCCGTGAAAATAACAAATCGTTACGTAGGTCAACCCGACAACACCCACACTGTACTGCACTGACATTCTCCGTACATTAACACCATATCTGGTAGTTCTTAATCAGAAAACATTTTTCACGCCGGCTAAGTAACACAACATGCAACTAAATAACAATACTGACCTACCATCAGATTTGCTTGATTGTGGAAGTCACGTGGAACGTCAGCCAATTAGAGAGGCGCTTCATGCATGTAGCGAGTTCGAAGCATTCTGATCGTGCACGTGCACAAGATGCACAGGGTCGGCTTACATTTATAGTAAATTTTCTTAATAAATTTTCTCGAAAACAGAAGCATTTAGACGATCAGTTGCTTAAAAAAAGTAGCTGATTTTCGTGCCCTCTATCACCTTTTTCAGAAACACCCTGTATAAAATTTAGTGTTCAGTATGCAAAATTATAAAAGTACCTTTCAGTAATGTTAAGTATAATTTAAATACTCTAGTAAAATTGTTTGCATAATGGACTCATCAAGTAATTAGAAAAAATAATAATGCAATTTTAAATAAAAACATCAAGACACGAATTATTTGAAGGTGCGCCATCTAGTGGCATTTTCATATCTTCTACATTACTTATAGTCAATAGTGTCGTAAGTGCAAAAGTTTTCAATATGTTTTTTGCAGGTGCATCTTTTCGTTTTAAAATGTAAATATTATTGATTTATACAATACACGAAAATAAAACTGATTGAAATACCCTAGTATCAGTTATTTCACAAAATTAGGCGAGGTTTCTGGTAACCTACATGTTTCCTTATATATACTGTCAATTGTGGAAAAAAACATAATTTTATTTAAGCATTTATTACATAGCTTGAGGTGACTATGTCCTTACATAAACAATTAAATTCTGGATTAATAACCTATTGTTATTTTCAAGTTGTTATACCATTAGCATTTAAGGGACTACGAAGGAGTTCACAAAAATTCTACTAAGTCATCTGCTGAATATGTAAAACTCTTAAACTTCAACGGCGCTGTGAATGGTTTATTCTAAGTACTTCACATCGATTATCTAACTTTACGGATGCTTAAAAACTTCTGTAAACTCCCGTGCTTCGGAGGAAGTTCCCTTTGATGTGGAAGCTAATGGGATATTTAGCGAGAGATGTGCCGGCCAAGTTTTAAAAATTTCCGTCTCCGGCACAAAGGGCGGTCCTTAAATAATTACACCTAAGGGGTTTGTGTCATTTTTACAGCAGAAAATGCCCATGGCTGAAGTAGCTGGCGAAGTATGCTTCACAGGTAAAGAGTACGCTGAACAAAACAATTTACTCAATTTTATTGCAATCAAAGAGGTTGTTATGTGTTTTATTAAATTGGTAAAGTATCATTGCAAACTTTATTATTGAAATAAATATCACGAAATAAGAGTGTTAATGAACTTATGTCAAAAATTTAAAAAAGGAGCAAAAACTGAGTTAACTGATGTCAAAAACTTGTATCAAAAGTATAAGGTCATAAAGAAAAAAGCTAATTAAAAATGTGTTTAAAACTGTTTTGGAACTGCCGAAATACATGTATTTTATCACGGCGAGTACTTACAAAAAATTCTGTAACACTTTTTAGTACGTTTATAGTTTTTTTATGAAGCCGGACTCTATTCGAAAGTCAGTTACATATACATTGTTGTACTGATTGCGGTGCTGTTTTTCGAGTTAATAGGTCGTATTTCTAAGTTTTCTTTAAAAATGGTGCATTTATTTAGCAATCGCGAATATGCTCATAATTTTTGGCGAAGCAAACGAAAATGCCCACAAAGCTTGTCAAGTGTACCGTGCAAGATATCCTGAACGAAGCGCCCCCGCACCGCTAACATTTGCTGACGTAGCACAGAGTTTTGGACACCGGTGATGTACAATCGCGTCGAGGTCGCGACGGTGGCCCAGGGTGACCATTAAGAATCTTAAATGTCGACATCGTATTGCTTGTAATTCGATTCGAGAGGAGGTGGCAATGTTGCAACGCGTGCGAGCGAATTGGATACATTGCGCTGAAGCTTGTGTGCAAGCAAATGGTGGGTATAATACATCCAACAACTTCTATGAAAATCAGCAGTTCTCAAAAGGTGGCTCCTTGCAATGTTGAGGTAAGTCAGATTTTAAAATTACATTTTACTCAACACAAATCAGTGTATTTACCACATTTTGACATAACGGACATGTGGCAAAAATATTTGACATAAGTTTATTAACATCCTGTATAGAATGTAATTAGAAGATTTGCGAAACGTTAAGTAATAAATTAGCAGAAATATATCTAATATACGCGTATTTATAGGCGTTTTCATGGAATAGGGTATTAAAGTTTAAAGTACAAAAACATTTTTTAATTATTCTTGATATTGTAATATCAAACTGTTTACGAAATAACAATACGTCGATAATCTAACTCTTCCCAGTAACATTGACGGTTCAAATTTCACTTTGCAAATACATTCCTCTGAGGCACTTAGGAATTGTTCTATTTTATCTACTACCTAGAAACTAAGTAAGCAAGAAGCCTTAAACAATTTTTTTATCAATACTCAAACAGTCCAGGGAAAATATTTCATGTTACTTTATTCATATCCACGTATAAACAGAGATAGATAGCTAACAAACATATTGGTTGGCTTACAATCTTGTTTGTCAGACCAGTAATCTGAGCCTTAAGATTAGCTTTTTTATTTGCGCAGGAAATATTTGTTTCGTAATTAACGAACAAGCAAACTGTTTGATCAAACTTCGTTGTAAATTTGCTTAGACTGTATAATTCTCGCAATACACACGCTGCGAATTAAATCCCCATTACATTAATTTCTGGCTATAACGGATAACGGTTCGGGAAGTTTGGGAATCGAGGCAGGGAGTTGTGCATTATTGAACCGGTAAAGTTCCTTAAGGCGATTCGAGCAACTCCAACAATTTTGGAAATCTTTAAATTAGTTTGGACTTGTGTGTCTCTATTATTAATCGGCGCTTATCTACCAAGATGGATTAAAGAAATACATCACTGAAACGTGCAAAAGTACCGAAATGATACTTTTTTTGTTACAGAGCAATAATTGCATTTTTCAGTACATTTTTCGAGTTACATCAAAAGGGAATAATGTACCTATTTCACACAAAACATCTGGTGTCCCTCGTAACTAAAAAAATAAAAGATTCTTATCACTCTCTATGTCAAGAACGCATTTGCAGATCTACGTTCATATGATTTATTGTCTTATTGGTCAAAGAACCTGCAAAATTTTTGTTTGATGAAAATTTAGGAGCATTTTTGAAATAATTAATTCGAATTAGATTAAAACTTCAAAAGTAACATACATGTTAATAACAAATTATAAAATGACAATCCTCAGATGAAAAGAAAACATTCTAATTAAAAATGAGGTATTAACATTTGTCTTCCAGAATTAAATAAATATTTACAAATAAAAGAGTAAAAGAAATTTAACAGATTATATTAGTGCCTATACAAGAGTTGTACAAATGAATTTGTTGGATGAAACTAAAAATTTAATATTTAACAAGCAATATTAATGACTCAAACGGAACATGTATTTCAAGTAGAAACACTTTTAGATATAATATATATTATAATATCATAGGCGTAGCTCGGATTTTTGCTAAATCCTAAACACATTTTCGATTGGTTCTAAAAAAACGACTTTCCGATATCAAATTTCGAAACCTAAACATTCTTTGAAATTTCGACATGCAGCAACAATTAGGGAAAGCGTGCCCCCCTTGCCGCCCTCTGACTACGCCCATGAATTCTTTAACATTAAATATTACCATACTTAAGGTTTGCAAAATCTCAAAAACTTAAAACGTCTGTATCTCGAAAACAGTTGAGTTTATGGATATATAACAAGTATACCTTTTTTATTTAGAATTGATCGTAGTTCAATAATTTCTAAAATTCAAAATATAAACAGGTAGACATATTTTTACATTGACAGGACAGTACAACTAGCGCCACCTAGACGTGACCCTAACACTATTTGCATATTCGTATTTGCCACCTCAAAAAACGTAAAACTACAAATTTTTAAAACAATCGATTACATATTACTTAAAATATAGCAAACAATCAAAAATATTTTTTCAACTAACACCCTGTAGAACGAAAAGGAGCAACAATTGATTAAGGCATATTTAGCTCAATCGCTATACCTATTTTGGCGATCTGACAATCTGCCATTGAGCTGTGTACGATTATTAATGACTCACCCTGTATATACTTTCTCCCACAAGATTTTTTTATATGAAACACAAAAAAGAATTACGTAACAATAAAATTAACAATAAAAATATTGTTTTAATACAGAAAGGGTAATGTTTATCATTATCAAATATTTTAATACATTTTAGTTATTATTATTTAGAATATTATAATTTAATTCGAACGCCTGATTAACTAAAAACAAATTTTTAATTTGCCAAATTGATTCCGATAAATTTTATTTCTCCCAATGTAGGTATTCCTTTTCTCTATGTACTATTAAACTTTAAAGGTTCAAATTAATGACCAGTTTTGCATAGTAGGACTAGTTCTGACTACTAGTTTTCTTTGTTATAGAAACTTTATGAATTAAGTATTTCTAGCGCATAGTATTTACTTAAAGCCAAAGTACATAAGAACATTTTTATTAATTACCTTTTGACGACAAAAAAGCACCACCGCCAACTTTTCCGCGTTGCTATTTCCGTTTTATTCTAACGCAAGCAGAAATCCAGAATTTGATATTAAATAAGACTCCTACATATCTCATTCAGCATTCCCGGAAGTGCTCGGCGGCTCTTTTGATCTCCTCGATCAAGTCGCAACGTCCCTACACACTTGTTGGAGCGATTCCAGACATGGCCGGGAAATATGAACGCCATAAATTATTAAAAACTCTTTCCTTAGCATCAAACGCAGATTAACCGCATTATTTCAGATGAATTTTGCAGCGCCGAGCCGAAATCTTACGGCAGCAACATCAATATTTCAGGAGCCATCTGAGAGGTTATCAAACATTCAATGCCGAGCTCGCGCGCGTAACTAGATGTGTAAATTTCGAGTGAGATTTCATGTATACGCGCTCCTTGCGGCAAAATGGATCTTTCAACGAGAATTAGAGGAGAAATGCTCCAGTTTACGCCAATTTATGTCGAGATAGACGGCAGACTTCTGATGATCAGTTTGCTCGCGCAAAATCACAAGAGAGACAATGTTTGCTTAGGACTACGAATCCTCCGGGAACTCCTGTTTAGCTTCTTTATTTGTTCTTTGCGTGTTTGTATTCGTTTGTCGCCTTGTACGACTTTACGGGTATTTTATAAACTAATAAGTGTGCCTCAGAGTCGTATACAGGGTGTCAATGGTTTGAGTGACAGTATTTTAAAATGTACCTAAATTCTAGACATGGTGTAAAGAAAAATCACCATCAAACTTGGAGGAAGTGTTGTATGAGGACTGCGAGCAAATTTCGCCCTTCCGAATCCAAACATCGAGCCGCGCTACGGAGCCGAAACTCGCTCCTATGACAAAAATATTGCACAGTCAGAGTATGCTCTAGTGGGACGTCGGAAAAGAGGAGCCGCGCCAGATAAAGTCGTCTACCGGAGAGGAAACTCCGAAAATCAACCTCATTTCAGCGCCCTACAGTGTTACCAGATCCCCTGTTTTAACAGGAGATCTCCTGTTTTCACTCTCACTCTCCTGTTCTACTGTTTTCACTATGAGATCTCCTGTTTTTAGTTTCAATGTCTATTCTTCTGGTTTCTCTATGAAATCTTCTGTTGATTATACTAATTTTCACCAGAATAAGAATATTTTAGTATGACACTGTTCTCTAACGGCACTGTGTTCGTCACTTGTCAATATTTTCAGTCCTGTTATATATTCTGTAGCCCAGTTCATGTACATATTTAAATTTTAAATTCGCGCTTATATGAACTGGGCCTAACAGAATAGAAGGCGAGTTCGTTTACTTCATCGGGATTCCGGGAATTATCATTTTGACAACTGACAGTTGTTAAATCACGTGACGTACCGATGTAATTGAAAACTATTAAACGAACTCCTACATTTATATATTTTGCTAAATTTTGTGCATGTACTTGTGTTCCTCTATTAAAAAATATATTTATTAAAATCTCCTGTTGAAAAAAGAAATCTCCTGTTTTTTTGGCTACATTCCTACTGTTGACAGAAATTTCCATCTGGCAACACTGGCGCCNTTGCTATATTTTGTGCATGTACTTGTGTTCCTCTATTAAAAAATATATTTATTAAAATCTCCTGTTGAAAAAAGAAATCTCCTGTTTTTTTGGCTACATTCCTACTGCTGACAGAAATTTCCATCTGTCAACACTAGCGCCCTAGACAGACTGCGATGTTTGAGGGCCGCGCTAGATTCCCATACTAAAGATGGCCCAACTTTCGAAGTGTTCTCGTTAAGGAGGTGATCGAACGTCGACTTTGACCACTTGCAGTTATATAACCAGGAATATGTATCTGGCCAGTTCATGTGACACGATCGAAATTTAAAGTTGCAAACTATTATAGTCAGCATTACAAGATATCGGCAAGAGACATTTTACCAACATCTTTCTTTTTTGGACCTAACGTTCTATTTTATGATGATATATCTCACAGTTGTGTATAAATAGATTTGTTCCATTTGCAAATTTTCAAACTACTTTATAATATCCAAGAGCACTTTATCTAAAACAGTTTATTGAGACACTTCATCATCATATTTTGCTAAATTCTTTGTTTATCTTTTTAAGACAACTAGGTTTATTTTTGACATATTTAAAATAAAACTTGGCATATGCCTAAAACACAGAGGTCGTTAAGAATATTTTAAATAATCCTTTGTTTTTTGTTGTAATTATTTTCATTAGTACGAAAATGTTATGAAATGTCACTTTATTTATTTATGTACAATATACCGGGTGATTCAGTTTGATTTTCGCGGCCTCGTATCTCTTTTGTTTTATCAAATAGCTATAACAAACCCTATATATTTTTAAATTGCCGCTAAAGCTCTATCAAATGACATTGTTAGATCGTCTGCATGATAACATATGTTAAAATTGCTATAGTCAACTGTTTTTATTTAAATGGCACACTATATATTTTTAACAATTCTGGAAGATATTTTTTTATAGTTTCATTAAAAATATTGCTAGAAAAATAGCAAAAAGATTAACCCTACTTTCAGTAGTTTTATTCTGAAA
>NW_019419557.1:0-3791 GCF_000390285.2 Anoplophora glabripennis
ATATTAAAATATTTAGTTTATTGGAATATTAATCATCAATTAGATAACATTTTAAAAATGTTTTGTTTGTTATTGAATTTAATACAAATAATATTTTATGTTACTGCCTAATATTAAATAAGCTTTGTAAAATGTTTCACAATGCATGCTTAAATATGACATACTGATTAATGGCGATAGTTTATATAAAATATTTTAATAGTTTTCCTTAAAACTACGTTCGATCTCACAAATATAACTCCAGATTTGAAATAAGCAGCATGGTAGTAAATAATTACCAAAATATATCCTAGCCTTGTAAATATTTTTCTAACAAGGCAATTTTCCGTTTCTCAATTTCTATTTTTTCCTGTTCTATTTTCATTCTCTCAGTGTGCCTCTTTTGTTTTTGCAAAAAATATTCTTGTTTGGATTTTAAAAATGTCTGTGTAGCATTCAAACGTGGCTTTTTTGTAGATGGTTCACCAGGTAGTTCACAGGCACTTTCTACTTCTGTTGATGTGTTTCCTCCACTACCAGATATTTCTGAATTATCAAATACTTCTAAAGTTTCTGATGATTTATTTGAAGGTTTATCTCCGAGAATTTCATCTAATAATTCAAAACATTTGTAATGGTTAGCCCCTCGTCCAGTTTTTCTGGGACCCTTATTATCTTTAATAGAGCGGTATACTTTAATTCAATTTAACCATTTGCGTTCAATTTTCTCAGCTGATTTCTGAAATAAGAATGAAAGTATATTAGGTAAGGCAACACTGCTTGTAGCTACTTATAAAAACGTACACAGACTCCCATACTTTGTA
The DNA here is from genome assembly GCF_000390285.2 of Anoplophora glabripennis. Classification (NCBI taxonomy): domain Eukaryota; kingdom Metazoa; phylum Arthropoda; class Insecta; order Coleoptera; family Cerambycidae; genus Anoplophora; species Anoplophora glabripennis. The sequence continues at coordinate 804 of NW_019419557.1, forward strand.
GTTTCTCTGTAATTACTATCCACACAGTCTTTCTTTTTTTGGAATGTTTAAAATCTTCCATATGTTCTTCATACACTTTGATCAAAGCTAACGTTTCTGCTTCTGACCAAATTTCAGATAATGATGATGCTATGCTTCCTGGTAATGAATTTTCATCATTTTCTATATTTCTTGAAGACTATTGAAGTTGATCAAACAATTCCCTATCAATTTCTAAAGTTTGACCGATTTCATAATTTTCACTTTGCTTGGCAAGTTGATATCTTTCTCCTTCTATAAATTACATTTTATAAGTCAATATGTGTATTTTATAAATTATAAAACACTTACCAGGTGTCTCAAATATATAGGAATATTCATCAATGTCCACAATATTAACTATCGTGCTAGACTTAAACTTATTTAATCCTTGCCGTCTCTTTGGTAAGATTCAAATAAATGAAAATGACTTCATTCATAACCTCAAACGGTAGTTGGATCCTGATTGTATCAAAATGATCACATAAATTTTACGATCCGAAGGGGAAGAGGAAAAACGAAACGCGATCTTTAAAACCGGATTCAAAATTATCAAAAAAAACACCATATGATTGAAACTGACTTGTTTGATCCAATCATCTATGTCAAAAAAACACAGCTTATGTTATTCTGTTGTTGATCAAACTGATTTGATTGTTATTTACAATGCATTGTTTAATATTCGTGTGGATTATAATTAAATCCGAATCATTAACTGATAGCAAATTTAGACGAATATACAATAATCGACATTTTTTGCAAATACCTAAATATTTTAAAGATCTTTCCCCCAGTAAATTATGTGTAGGCAGTAAAACAGTATAAACATACAATTGTTTTTGGTTGTTAGAGACTGTAAATCCACTGTGTTACGCCCGAGCTATAACTCACAGCTGAGGTCGTTGGGTTGAGATGTTCCTTCCCAGAAGGAAGTTGAGATTGATCGATTGTGAAGTTGTAATTGATTAAGTAGTGTAATTTTCCAGCAGCGAGGTAGGAGTCTATTAGCCTTGCAGTTCTCCATCTGCGCTGCACAATGACCAAACGTATCCTAGTTTATCCATCCATTAAAAATCACCATCAAAGAGAAGTGAAAGACTCGACGAGAGTAAAGGGATTACGGACGTTTTATACCCACTTAAATTTGTATTTGCTGTTTATGGCAGGGAGTTAAACGTCTTAATAATGGCCAGCGGACAATTATCAGCACGTTATTAGTTGTTTATTATGCTATATCTTCCTGAGAGCGATAATGAAATCTCGGAAACAACTAACGTCGTTTTACAGTTGCTTAGCGCAGTTTATTGTCTGTCCATTCAGTTCTAGTAGGCAAATGATTTATAGCAAGCTTAATAAATACAAATTAGATCTCTTATTTGCATTATTTTTTAAAGTTTAATTAACGAAAATAATTTTTTTCAAAATCAGATATCACACATTAATTACAGACAAGAAAATCGTTTCTGATGTTCTAGCAAAACAAAGTAAAGCAAATTTTTGTAATTGTGTAAAATGGTTATTTTTCCATCATATTCACAATTCCAGTGGCTTCAATAAACCTATAGTAGGATCGTATTCGATGCAAAGTAGAGCAAAAAGTTGTCGATCTTAAAGGAAAATCGTGTCATCATTTTTAGGAGGCGTAAGATGAACCATTTGAATTTAAAATGAAATTCAATGTTAAATCTGAAATACCGCTGCATACGCACTGTGTTCTGGTAGTAGCTGTAGTGGCACAGGTGCATCGAGTGTACGAAATGGTCGGTTATACGTCAAATACTAACCCGGCGAGCTTGGTCGTAAAACCGAGAGCGCCTCCAAAAAAATAAGTAAACAACAGTGGCGCGTACAGAGGTAAAATGTAGTACATATGTAGAAATTAAAAAACAAATTGGATTTATAATAAATTACATTTAAAATAAATAGTTTATGAGAATAAAGGAATTTTTGTAGGAATAACGGTGCCAGACGTGAACTGATCCACTNCTGTCTCCTTGACAAATCCATCTTGTAACCATTTCACCTTCTCGTCCTTTCAATTCTCTTACTCTTTCAACTTCTTTCTGGAGTTCTTCTATTTGTTCTTTTGTTCTTCTTCTTTCCAATTCCATCTCGTTTCTATTCCCACTTACTCTATCTTCTACCTGTCGTTTCATCTGTTCAATGTTATGAGTATTATTCGAAACGTTTCTTCCAATAGTTCTCAATTCATCTTCCTGTTTCTTTATTGTTTCTTCTTTTTCCATCGTTTTATTCGCTACCATTGCTATCTCTTGTTCTGTCTTTTCAATATCTCCTTTAAATCTTGTTTCCATGTTTGTGTTCCCCGTCGAATTTCTTCCTTGATGGATTGTACTTTTTGTTCAATTACTTTTCTTCCTTCCTCTAATTTTTTAAAATCTTCTTTTCTACCTTGTTTTATTATTGTTTCCTCCAGTCTTCTTCTATCCTCCTCTTGCCTTTTTCTATCTTCCTCTTATCTCTTTCTATCTTCCTCTTGTCTCTTTCTATCTTCTTGTATGGTTTTCATCATATCTTCTAACATATCCTGTATTGCCGAATTTCTTCCTCTTCCTGTAATTGGTCCTTGTTCCATTTCATTTCTTGTTCTGATAGAGACTCACTTGATTCTTCCCCAGTTTGTTTTCCGCTTCTAAGATCCATTTCTCTAGTTTTATTCTTGCCTTCGTTTTTCCTTGCCTTCTCGTTTTATTCTTGCCCCACGTTCGGAAGACAATATTGTTATGGGTATGAATATATCTTTGTGTATGCGCCAATCTTTTTATGTATAGTAATATGTAATTTGTTTGTGTAAATATTGTTGTAATGTTGGTTGTCTATTTTACCCTGGCTAGCTCTCGACCCTTCTCAGTAGTAGGTTCAAATGAAGGTACAACTCAGCATGAAACCACACAACACACCACACTAAACAAAAGATATTATTTAGAAATTTATTTATTCATTATTAGA
>NW_019419557.1:7781-8258 GCF_000390285.2 Anoplophora glabripennis
TTAAAAAAAAACATCATGGCGGTTCCAATATGGCGTCCGCAATCATGGAAAATTCTGTTTAATGAGCAATATTGATAGATAAGAAACATAAAAATACTGTATTGTAGACTGAATCACCATATCTAAACGATTTTGGAGTTGCTGATTTCGAATTCAATATTCATTAGACCCTATCTGGTCACTGTTCGTCCCTAACCTTCAAAATACTTCAAATCGTTGAAATAATGCGTTTCTACTATGAGTAACACAGTATAACCACCACAATTTATGTTTTCGGGATCGCTGAAACCAATTCTGATATCAATATATCTTCAACTAGTCAGAGTTCGTACCTAACCTAAAAAAAGTAGCGCAAATTGCTAAGATTACACTTTTCTACTTTTAGGAATGAAGTATAACCAACATATTTTTGGGGTCACTGAATCGAATTCCTACAAGTAGGGTAAGTTGGAGAGTTCTAATCCACCCCCCCACCCC
>NW_019419558.1:0-6451 GCF_000390285.2 Anoplophora glabripennis
GTTTATTTGGATATATATTTTCTGCAGTATTTCAATACCAAAGAATCAAAATAGTAGTATTAACGAAATTATAATTAAATAACCTAACTGTGACACCGCTGCAGAATATTATCTGAAGCGACATAGGTATTGATTCTTTAAAACATTTTTATCCACACCTACATCATACATTTAAATAAATACAGTAACGCAAAAAATAGGCACTGATAAAAAAGTATACAAAATAAATCCGTAAGTACGCGTGTCAACATTGCCAAACTATTGTTTATATGTTGCGCGTAGGAATGCGAGCCCTGCATTTGATTCTTCCTAAAATTCTGTTGCAGGTGTACTCTATCGGCAATTCGAAATTTAAAACTGCTGTCCTGGAGCGGAGCTGTATTGTCTGTGTTTCTACTAACGCAAGTTTATTTAAATTTGTTTATTTTGCTCCAAACAATAAGTGGTAGAATTTTGTAAAGACCACTGTATATGTAGTATACATGGTGTTCTGTAATTACGTGTACAAACGAAGATTTAACAGAATCCTGGACTCAAAATAGGCTAATTTAGGTTAACTCATTTGGCCGCTAGATGACCTCAAAGATCCTCAAACATTTTTAATTTTTTAATTCTGATACTCTTTAACTGGTTTTGATTGTTTTTAGAGTGAGCTTTCAACTGATAAATTTTGGTGATATACAGATTGGTTTTTAAAATTTAACAACTATAAAATTAATATACGACGAAAATATTTGTCCGTAGCTTTTTTTCATTGACGCATAACTTTCCGAAGAAAAAAAATATATAAAAAAGTAATTCTAGCTTTGTGACATACGTTACACAGCAAAAAACCCAAAAATAATTTAGTATTAAGGGAACATTAATAATAAAAAGAGGTAGGTATTCAAATTTTGAACTGACCAACTTTTTTAATAGTCTGGAAAAAATGTCTAATTTGATTTATACCGGTCGTGATGTCACAAATTTAGGCGCATGTTTTTATGGCCCTTAGAGAAGCACCAGCCATTGCCGTTATTGTTTTTTTAATAGTAAAAGTTTTTCGCACATAATGTGCACTTTTTGAATGTCATTGTAAATATAATCGGTCATTTTTTCGATGCTGTTTTTAAATGGGGTACTTTTTATCTTTCATACAGGGTGTCCGCAAATTTCACCGACAACGTTTGATCTATTGACTAAAGCTTTAAGAAATAATACGCAGTAATGGTCTAAATAAATGTGCCAAATTTTAAGGCGATCGGTAAAAGGATTATGAAGTTATTAATTAAATTAGTTTTATTCTTGACAACTTTGAAGGCTTGTAATTCAAAAACCAAACAGTTTTTATTTAACTTTTTTTTTCGTAGATCGTATTTATTTATCGTTGTGAATATGCAGTCGTTTTCGGTGAAATTTGCGGACAAAATACAATTATTTTCAAGACTTTTTAAGATAAACTTTTAGACCTATTAAAGTGCCTCATTTTCTATTTATACATATTTATTTCTTTTAAATTTGACGCAATTGTTTTTTTGTCTTTAATCTTAGATCTTAGTTTCATTCATAACAATATTTCGTTATTGTCTTCCACTGAAGTTCTTGAATACAAATATTCTGGATTCGAGTACTCGTTGACTGTTGTGTGTGGGAGAAAGGACGGTATATTATTATTATTGTGTGACACACGAACCTTTCCACTGTATGGATATATCTCTTTGCGGTGTACGGCAAAACCAGACGAGGTAACTAGCGAGCAAGGCGTTCTACAATGGCACAATATGTACGATCACGTTGACGGAGAGACGTTTATTGTGCAACAATGTCTCGCGCGTTCCTCTTATCGGCTTGCACGTCAAAACCACAAAGAAATGTATTGGGAAGCCACCTGGAGCTCCTGCCGTCTCGGCCATCGCGATTTTATCTTGCTTACGTTTCATAATTTTACTCGGTATTTTTATTCCTGTTGCCGCGACCGAAGTTTGGCCATTGGAGAGTATCCGATGTACGGGTGTAGATCAGATTGAATTCAAAATATTTAATACTCAAAATATGAAAGCGTTTACGGTGGAAATTTATGTGTTTATTTTATTTATTTATTTTAAGACAACAAACATAACAAAACAGCTTTGGTGCAGCAAAAATGTCTTGAAATGGTTCTCATTTGGTAGAATTATCTATCAGGGTGTAGGTTACTTTGAAATAAAACTTCATGGACTTGCGGAGGGTTTCTGTTTTCGAGACGACTTTGGTAAATCGAATAAAATATAAGATATGACAAGATAGTCTTGGAATACATAGAAACAGTTTCAATACGAATATCGTGCATCGTCACAGCTTGAAGTTATACTAACATTCCTCGTATTAGGTTTAGAAATTTGCGGAAGTATTAGAACAGCTACAAACTTTGTCAAAATACATAGAAATGGCATCAAATTTAATTTATATTTGAAATCGTTTGAACCGTGTTTGAATCAAGACGTTTTAGGCGCAATGACTATCATTACGATAGCAACTTAATAAACAATAAAAATTTGTTGTTTGAAAAAGTAGTGTCAGAATTATATATTGTAATTTGTACACGAGTGTTTAAATTCAAAATGGGCTCGAAAAGTGAAGACGAGCATTTTGATTTTTTTAAATTATTTCTTAAGTTTTACCTTACGTTTAATAAATTCCACTTTTTAAAGTATATTGTTTAATTAATAAAATCATAAATAAATTTCGAAAAAATGACAAATTATTTTGTCATTTGTTTTATGCACTAGAACGAAAAAGTCTGGCGTTCTAGAATATAATGGTATATTAAACAACAAGGTTTGAAAACGACTCTTTGCACACGAGCGAGACATATTGGTGGACCGAGCCGAAGGCGAGGTCCACAAGTTGAGCGAGTGTGCAGAAGTTTTCAAACAAGTTTTTTATACGACTGCAAACAGAGACCACAAAAATCAAATTTTAATTTAAATCGTTTTTATTACTAAAATTGCCAACGCATTAACAAAATAAATTAAATACAACTTTTAATTTAACTCGTTTTTATTAAGAAAATTGCTAACGCATTAACAAAAGAAACTAATATTTAATATTTATGGTAACATTTGAACATTCCTTCAAGGTTACGCTGGGAAAAGCAGTATTATTGTGCACCTTGTTTTCGGTAATAGAGAATATTTTTGGTGTCGTGTTTTTAGTGCAGTTTTTCAGCGTGCGGTCGTTGTTTTCTTGTTGTATTCCAGTAGACGATCGTTGTTCTGGTTCTGTGGCAGCAGAAGACACTGAAGACTCTATCTTTTTCGAAACTTCCATTTTATTTCTCAAACAGTCATCAACGTAGCCTTCGGCAACTGTACTGGATTTCCACCCTCCATGGCGTTTGAGGGCAAGCAGATTTGAGCCAGAATTGACTAAAATTGTGGCCGATGAACGCCGAAAACAATGTCCCGTGTAACTTTCTGGATTCTCTAGCATCAAAAACTTGGCGATTTCCCTAGCCATGTTTCCAATTTTGTTGATGCCAACGTTTTGGCTTGAACATTTTCCGTTTTGATAGTTTAAAAAAAACCTGCCTGTCTTCAGATTAGGAGGACGAAGAGCACAGTACTTTTTTAAGATAGTGTAAAGGTTTCCTGTAATTGTAAAACACCTTGGTACCTTTGTTTTTGTATTCTTCAGTTTAATCAGCATAGCACTGCCGAAATCTTTGGTGTCTTCTATTTTGAGATAACATAATTCCTCCCTTCGACATGCCCCAGATAGTCCAACTGCCACCACCGCCTTGATAAGTAAATATTTGTCGTCTGATGCTTTCGTCAAAAACCGGCAAAAATCATCTTCTGTGAGGATTTGGGACTTCTTTGGGACGTAGTTTTCGGATTTTCGTTTGATTAGCGCTTGCAACTTTTTATAGCTTCCAAGATCTATGTTGTGATTGGCACTTAACGTTGACTTGAGCATCGAAAAAATCGTCCACAACGTCGAAGATTTATATTTCTTAGATAGTTCTTCAAAATACACCATTACTGCGTTTTCTGAGAAAGTTTGGACATTTTTGGCTAGTCGCCAGTCCATAAATCGGCTTAACTCAGCTTCATACCTGCTTCTGGATTTTGTGGGCAGCAGTTCCGAACATATTTCGCTTGCTTTCTGTAAAATCTCTTCAGAATCACACATTTTCACACCCAAACTTCGGGAATTCAACAATTTTTGAAGTATCTAATCAACAAAATAAAGGAGCCGTGACGGTTGCTATGAAACTCAGCCAACTTGAAACATTGCATAATTTGGGTGACAACATCAAACAAAAATCACAATCTGGAGACGCGTGTGCAAAGATGACATAACCGTGTGCAAAATGTTTAGCACACGGTGTGTGCCAAATACCGTTTTCAGAGCGTGTTTTCCGTGCGCAAAACCCCCTTTTGCAAGGCAGTCGTATAAAAAAGTATTTTGCAGCTAGATGACAAAAAAGACTCACTTTGTCAACTGAAAATTTAACGAAAATGTCTACGTTTGATGACAGTTTTCGATATACTGAAATGGATAAAACAGACATAGTCATTGTGATTCCAAATCGTTGTCGATGTCATGCAGACACTTGAACAATTTTAGATCATTATCATACATCCATATCCATAGAATCTGCAGGAGGTAACAATACCGTTAACTTTAAAAAATCTGAATTTACATTAAAACTCTGAAATTAAAGTAAATAATATCACTCCCCCACCCCCGTATTTTGCAGTTCTTTATAAACCAGCTGTATAATCTCAGGGAAACAACGCCCTAGGCGATGATAAATCCAAAACCACTTGTTTTTGGAAACAAAATCTGTATAAAATTTCCATAATATCGTGCATTACCCTCCTTAGTACTGCCATAAGACGAGATGTTGCTGATATTCCATTAAAAAGTAAATAAGGAGTAATTAGAACGTGGGGGCTTATTCGAGCTCTGAGAGTCTCGTAAAAAAGAGGGTACTTAATTTTAATAAACTCTGCCGTAAGCTTCACGGTTTTTTATAACGCTTAAACATTTGAGGAGAGTTTTAGAACATATAAATATATTTCTCTAAATTCACTTACACGGTCCTTAAGTATATTCCGATAATAAATAAGGTCTGTATCTCTTGAAACAAAATCTAGACACGTTAAAATCATCATTTTTTTTTTTTGTGAACTTCTAGATGCTTGCTATGCTTAGCTGCAACATGATTGACTGTTGAGGCACTCAGATGTAAAGCCTGTACAACTCTTTGAAACAAAAAATACGAACAGAACATAAAATTTGCAATTTTGTCAGACATACGCTAACATTTTTGACATGAAACTTAAATATTTAAAATACAGTTGATAAATTGATGTAACAATTAGTATAACTTACCTGTAAGAGACGTAAGTGGTAAATGGAAGTAGTGGCCTTCCATTCTCATGCGCCTTACGTCCCTCCTCCTGACGTCCTGTGACGTCATTGCAGTTTACTTCAACAGGTATTTTCATGTTTTCTATAAAATTTACATTTTTATTATAGTTACAGCATTATGCAGCATGAAAAGTGTAACGTTATTAGAATTAACATTTAAATAGTTATTATTATGAAGAAAAATTAAATTTGTAAAAAATAGAAAAGAAAACGGATTGTTGTATGTGTTAGTAGATTACAAAAAAGGTTTTGCTAATATACAGTGTATCCCGTTTTTCAGGCTAACACCTCTGAAAATGTGAGAAGGCTGTGGACTTTCCGCAAGTCAATTTTTTTTGCAAATAGTTCCCTGAAGCGACGTTATATTTTAGTAATCGTTTTATTGATGCGACAAAAGCCTGACCTACTACGATTTTTTAAAAGGGTCATTTTTCCACAAAGTGATATCAGGCATTTTTTTATCAAAAATATAATAATACCAGGCTATTCAACACCCATGAAAATAGTCATATACCAAATTTGATTGACAAATCTCTATTGAGTGTTTTTTATGGGATGCCAAACTTCGAAAAATCAAACAACTGAAAATATAATAAGCAGGTCTAAGATTGCTATGAAAGTGGAAACAAGTATCGATCGGAAAAAGTTTTAGAATTAAATTTAACACAATATACTGTAAGCTAAAACTGTTTAAATTTATTACCGATATTGCAAAATAGCAATAATTGATGAGACAAAGATAATATTTAAAATATTTTAATTGCTCCGAAGGCATTCACACACCAAATTTCATTAAAATCGGTTCGATAGTTTTCGCAAAATAATTTTTTGAAAAAAATTTTGAAAAATTGTCGAATTTTCAAAATGTTGCACAGCCTTAAATAAAGTATCGAGATACATGAAAATGTTTTCACATAGAAAAGACCGCTCAACCTTTCAAATGGTTTTTGAAAAATTGAAATCGGTTGATTAGGACGGCTACAGTAAATTTTTAAAGTTAACACTCTTGCAACGTCTGTGAATAAATAATAATAAATAACTGGTGACATTT
>NW_019419558.1:6966-8226 GCF_000390285.2 Anoplophora glabripennis
GATTATCTGCTATAATATATAATATAAACATTGTTTATAACAAAATATAAGTTAGACAGTTGGCACTACGATATTGGAATTCCTTGACTTGCGAAACATCGGATTAAAAAAAAGATCGAAATTAGAAGCCGAGACAATGTAATTTTTTTTGTACCTTCGCATTTTGAACCTCCGAATTCAATCACAAAGCGAAAGCCCCTTCCCCACTTTTCGTGTTTTGAGTCAATTTTCGCGCGTGGAGCGATAGTTTTTCCGCTGATTTGTCTAAGTTGCCGATATCTTATGGATATGAAAATTTTTTCCAGCTTAGAACTCGAAAACACGAAGCCACTGGATCAAATCTTATTGCTAAATTGTTTATAAATTAACGGTAATGCCGATAAACTTTGACCGCTCTCGAGAACCAATAAACGGAATTTAACTTTTTGTAAAAAAAAGCGTCTCCGAGTAGGTACTTTAAAATTATAATTTTTGAAAAAAACTAAATGACAAATTGATAAATGTAATCTAACTGTTTAAGAATTAAAAAAAAGAGTGTTAACTTTAAAAATTTACTGTGGCTGTCCTAATCAACCGATTTAAATTTTTCAAAAACCATTTGAAAGGTTGAACGGTCTTTTCAATGTGAAAAAATGTTCAAGGGTCTAGATGCTTTGTTTGAGGCTGTGCAATATTTTGAAAATTGGAAAATTTTTTTCAGTTTTCTTCAAAAAATTATTTTGCTAAAAATATCGAACCAATTTTAATGAAATTTCGTGTTATTTTATTATACTCTAAAATTTTTTTCTACCAAAATTAAAATTCCCTCCGAGCAATTAAAATATTTTAAAAAATTATATAAAAAACTTGATTAACTTGCCTTTTTTCATCAATTATTGTTATTTTGCAACATCGGTAATAAATTTAAACATTTTTAACTTGTAGTATATTGTGCAAAATTCAATTCTAAAACTTTTTTTCCTTTCCAATATTTTTCTAAAACGCATAGGTCCCAAGATATAAGTAAAAAACTCAGATAAAATACGTATTTTTAAAAATGTTTTAAACATTTTTGCAATTTTGAAGATGTTCCGGACCTCGCCCAGATCTAGGGATCTACATTTTTATTAAGTGAGTTGTACTGAAGGTAATCCAACAAGAATAGATTGCCCTCTCTTACATCCAAGATATTTCGACAGATTCGCCATGGTCCATTATTATTACTCTCGTTACGCTCGACATTAATGAACCAACCACTTTCTGCTTCAGCGTGTAATAATA
>NW_019419559.1:0-8316 GCF_000390285.2 Anoplophora glabripennis
TGTCGTTCCCACACTTGGAGAAGTGATTTTACGTATTTTTTTACTCTATCATAAAGACATTAATCCAATTTAAAATAAAATAAAAAATTCTCATCAAAATCTTATTAAATGTCTAACCTCACAAATGACTACAAAGCTACATAGTTGTTTCCTGGAATATTAACAGTTAATAATTTTGTGTTTGTAAGGTTACATATATTTTACATACTTACCTAGATTTTTTGGTATCAAAGAACACTTTTTAACTTCATTTCATCATATGATTTTTTATGGGGAGATTCTTTGAATTTATTTTTTAGAGTAAAAATTGCGAGGACATATAATCAAATACATATTTTTAAAAATAAATTTTGAATGTAGATAATTTGTAATTCTAATTTTTTTAAGGTTAGGTTTTTTACTATTTTCTAAAAATAATGTTCTGTTGTTAGAACTTCCTAATGTGGACGGTTTTCGAAAAACGTCTTTTAATTAAACTCTTACAATATTACGGTGTAAAAAATCAGTGACTTTTCCCAAAGTGGGCTTATCTCAAAACTTATTGATGGATGTCTCATAAACAACGCATATATTCTTAGTAATATTTTAAACTCTAATCAACTTTATATCCAAATTTTAGTAATTTTAGTGACTGTAGTTAGTAATGACTAATTACAGTAACTAAAATTTTGATTTAAAGTTAATTAGAGTTTAAAATATTACTAAGAATGTATGCGTTGTTTATGAGACAAAAATTAGAACTAACTAACAAAACTAGCGCCCTCTATGAAATATCCAAAAAATAATTAGACCAGCGTATTTGTCATCCTTATATACCCCGGAATACCAAATTTCATAGAAATATGTATTTCGAACCGTTTGGAAATTTTCGTAAAAATTCTATTTAAAAAATTTTATTGGTCTTTGTCAAAGGTGATGCTAGAATAAAAAAAAATATATAAGATATTTCTTTGAAAGATGGCATTATTTATCAATTTCGATATTATTTATATTTTTATTAATTTTTATTTTTATTGTGGATGATTATTTTACTAGCTATTTACTTGATATTGCAGGTGTAATTCAGTGCTAGTCGGGCAGCTAATCCACGGAGTCGTTGTTTCCTACATCATGTTAGTAAAGATGGCCGCTGAAAATGCGTTTTAATTTGAATGATATCTCTGCAGAACTGCTTTAGATTTTGTGACACAAGTTAGCCGTTATTTTCAGTTTTAATGTTTCCATGTCTAAAACCACCCTAATTTTACAGAATTTTTATACGCCCTGTATAGAAGAATGGATACCCATATTTGGATAGGAATGATAGGATACTGAGCAGAATTAACTTTAGTACTTACCTTTTTAAATTACTTTTGATTCTCTTTATAAAAAAGATTAATCAATATCGATATTTATTTTTACATCGTTTTCTTCATCTGTTGCGATTTTCATTCAGTTTTTTTTCAAATAATAACAAAATATTAAAGGTGGTACATTGCACCATAAATATAAATATAAAATTATTGAAATTTTTTGACATTTCACCGAAATATTGACGTTTAACTACTTTGAACCCTAGCGGTTCAAGAATTAGGACGTAGATATTTTATTCAGCGGCATTTGAAGCCGTTTTCAGTCTCAACGAAATTCCTAACGCTCTAGTAGCATACAATGTGTTTCCTTGTCTATGAAGGAGCAAAAACTGGAACGGCTCCATAAAAATTCGATGTTTGTTTCGGTTGTCTGTGTCGAGGCCCCCGCGGGTCGATAGTGTCTTCAGTTTGGGTGAGTCCGGGGTATCGATTTTGCGACGCATCTAATTAACAGTCCGAGCACGTTCCGCTTTCGACTCCGGTGACACTGTTCCCGCTGCCGCTGCTGGATTCGCTATAGCAACAGACGCTGGTCAAAGGTGTACTGTATCTCAGGAGAGCCCCTTGTTGTCTGGACTCTGAAAATAAGTTTCATAAACGTAACTTTAAGCGATGGATTATCGCTTTTTTCAATGAATTCAATTCAATATGTGACATTTTATAATATTATTTTTAAGTATAGGGCATAGGGCAAAGTCGATAGAGGGCGAGATGGATGAATTTCAAATACACTGAGAAAACAGTTCATTTGTTGTTAATTAATTTTGTTTATAGTTATTTTAAATATAACACAGATCGACAAAATTTGAAACCAGACTAAACTTTTCCGAATGTTTTTGACACGCTGAGTTCGAATCCATTCCATCACATATCCTGCCCCAAAAGTACGAAAAACACGCTTTTTCGCGATATTTGGTATTACATTGTTACATCACAAAGTAATTTTTCTCCACAAAACTCTTTATGACGTCTTAAGGTACTACTCATCTGCTTCAAAATCCATTTTGAGTCTTTCGAATATCTCTTTTCCTTTCCGAGAAATTATTTATTGAAATTGATTGTTTTGGCGTATTTGTCGATATTTGGACCTTGAGTAGCAGCAAGTGACGGCTAAAAAAGATAAAAGAATCCAATTACCTAAATTCCCACTGGTTCTTCAGGTTTTTCCTCTCTACTTAAAACACGGTCTTTGTTGTCCATAACCTCATACATTGAGTTCACTCTATGGGGACCTACAATCTTTAAACAGCGTTTCATACTGCTCTGACATTCAATCGTTGTCACTTGGAATAATGGTTCGCATATATACAAGTTATCTTATTCACACAGTAATACCATATCCTCTAATTCTCGATTAGAATAAAGCGTTTCTAAGTAAAACAACGAAAATCAATTTATAGCGACGAGGGCATATGTCCGTGGCCCCATTCCGTGCAATTAACCACACTGAACTTGATCTAGTTGCTGCAGTATAAACAGTTGGTCGATACAGTTTCGTGCAAAATTTCGCGTAACAATTCTTGATTACATTTCTGGAACACATACCTAACTTTAGGCCGCACGTTCTGAATGACTATTGTTTATTTCGACGTTCGTTATTGCCGCTTTGAAGAAAGTGCTTATTTTTTTTGTATAATAAAGTTATTTGGTTCCAAAATCTTGGTATGCTAAAGTTACTTAATTTCACAAACAAGATTGTAATTAATAAATATCTAAAATAAAAATAAAAACTGACGGAAGCAACAGAACTAGTCATTGAGTAATAAACCTAAGAACTATCTAAGTACTTAAATTTAAGAGTCCCTACTTACTAGTCGTTCATGATTTGTTCATACAATTCATTTCAGTGGCCAACCAGTAGCGAAATGTCACATTAACGCCGCTCTACGTTCAAGTAAATATATGATGCCGATAGTTGAACTGTCTTCAATAAAATACAAAAATTACTAGACGGCTTCCTAAGTAGCATGCAGTTTTATTAAGAGATATTAATATATGCGTTACTGTATACCCATGAAGTAATAATATTGATGATAAAACCAGTAGCGGACTACTATTTTCAATATTATAGTCGATAAAGATATCGGTTGCTAGTGAGCGACAAATTAGTTTGTATGGGGTGCGCATAAAACTTCCACTTTACAAGTCATGTATTAGTCAAGTGTCCGCAATCAAATTTGCCAAATATGATGAAAATGTTAATGAAATTGAATCCCTGCATTTACAATGATTATGAGCTCACAATATGCAGTTTCTTCTTCCATAATTCGAACCCTCCAGCGATTCAGTATTTTTCTTCTACTTTCTTTTTTGTATGTGATTGTCGTTTTTCTGTTTCGTGATATATTCTCATATTTTTTTATCTTTATCCTTAAATATATACATTTCTGTATTATTGTCCAGTGACCATTAATTTGGTTGAACCTTATATAACTGTAGTCTGACAATTCGGATACAATTGTAATGATATATGAGTGGGAAAAGAAAATTTTGGAATGTATACTAAAGCTAACTCCTCAATTGTGAGGAATATTTCGTTATGCAGCTTCTACTTTTTTTCCTTATTTTTGTTCTTCGCCTTCTTCATGTTCTTCTCTTCGTATTGTATGCAACTATCGCTTTTCTATTTAGTGATTTATTCTCATATTTTCTTATCTTTACTCTTTAATATAAACATTTCTTGTATTACTGTTTAGTTACCATTAATTCTGTTGAACCTGAATACAGTTGTATATTCTGACAATTCGGATACAATTGTAATGATATATGAGTGGGAAAAGAAAATTTCGAAATGGATACTAGAGTTAACTCCTCAATTCTGAGGAATATTTCGTTGTGCAACTTCTTCTTTTTTCTCTTATTTTTGTTCTTCANAAAATGTTAATGAAATTGAATCCCTGCATTTACAATGATTATGAGCTCACAATATGCAGTTTCTTCTTCCATAATTCGAACCCTCCAGCGATTCAGTATTTTTCTTCTACTTTCTTTTTTGTATGTGATTGTCGTTTTTCTATTTCGTGATATATTCTCATATTTTTTTATCTTTTTCCTTAAATATATACATTTCTGTATTATTGTCCAGTGACCATTAATTTAGTTGAACCTTATATAACTGTAGTCTGACAATTCGGATACAATTGTAATGATATGTGAGTGGGAAAAGAAAATTTCGAAATGGATACTAGAGTTAACTCCTCAATTCTGAAGAATATAAACCAGACTAAATTTTTCCGAATGTTTTTGACACTCTGAGTTCAAATCCATTCCATCACATATCCTGTCTACACCAGGAAAATTAGCGAAAATAAAAGAGAAACTCGAAAACGCGAGATTATTGTAAAATTGTCTAAAGGAACATAATACAAGACATCTCTCGTCTCGTGAGTCAAAAACTTTTATTAGCTAACTTTTATATTTAAACAAATAAGTGAGGAAAACAGTTTTTCTCTTTGCAGGGAAAACCATCAATTTTAGCGAAAAGTGACTCACAGACAGCTTATNATGAGTGGGAAAAGAAAATTTCGAAATGGATACTAGAGTTAACTCCTCAATTCTGAAGAATATTTCGTTGTGCAACTTCTTCTTTTTTACCTTATTTTTGTTCTTCACCTTCTTCATGTTCTTCTCTTCGTGTTGTATGCAACTATCGTTTTTCTATTTCGTGATTTATTGTCATATTTTCTTATCTTTATTCTTTAATATAAACATTGTTCTTGTTCAGTGACCGTTAATTCTGTTGAACCTTATACAACTGTAGTCTGACAATTCGGATACAATTGTAATGATATATGAATGGGAAAAGAAAATTTTGGAATGGATACTAGAGTTAACTCCTCAGTTGTGAGGATTAATAAACTTATAATTCCATAATTTGGAATATTATTATGCAACTTTTTCTTTTTCTCCATCTTTTTGTTCTTTGCCTTGTTCATGTTTCGGCTCTTCTTATTTTCTCTTCGTGCCTTATGCAACTGTTGTTTTTTTGTTTCCTGATTTATCCTCAGAACATTTCAATAGCTCCCCTCACTCAAATATGCAGTTTTCTTCCATAATTCCTTCTGTTACTCTTTCTTCTTGCTTTTTTCCTCTTTGTATTCTTTCTCTTCTTGTTCTTATTCTTTTCTCTTTCTATTGCTTGTAAGTGTTTTTCTGTTTACTGATTCATAGTCTCAGTTTGACTACCTTTTCCTTTCTTCCTTTCAAAATCTCACCATATTTAGACATGCAGTTTTTTCCCTTAATTCGAAATCTCCTTCAGCAGTTTTCGCTCCTTCCATTTCTTCTTTTTTGTTTACTTCTGTTGTACCTAACTGTCGTTTTTCTGTTTCTTCAGTATTCATCGTCAATATTTTATTATCCTTAATCTTCCCGCTTTTCAGTAGCTCATCACGTTCACTTGCAGATATTAATTAAAGTAAAGTTTTGCACGAAAAAATTGCTGCTTACCTGAAGATAAAAAAGTGGGCAGGTGTCGCCGTTAAACGTATCAATTATAGGAAAGTTATTCGCAGATGCAGCACACCGGATTTCTGCTAATTACCGTGGCCTTGCAAACGGGCTGCGACATACACGCAAACCGTTCCTGCCTAATAAGGTACGATAATATTTTAAAATATCCGTAAAAGATATGATATCGGGCAGCTTATCTGGTGCCACAAAAGTAGGTTGTCTGCCCGTGCCACCACTTACAGCACTTGACATAATAAATAATAATTAAGGATTAATTTTCATATATGTTTTTGGTACTGGTGTTACTAAAAATGTTCCTAGAACTTCTATCTTATGCCTTGACTTCCTTTATGCATATTCTTAGTAGGTGGATTTCCCACTGGCTTTTTCTAGATTTCTAGAATCTCTTCGCAATACATTCATAGCTTCTTCAATATCATGCAGCAGATTTGAATGCATACTTTCTTCAATGTAAAATCAAATTTTATTTTTTCCATGGATTTTATTCCATTGAAGGAAAATAATAAAATAGTTATTGAAGATACCAGTGTAAAAATAATTCTTTATTACACGAATGGCTGGGTTAAAAAGTAGCGCCAGTGCAATAAAGCATTTTTCGTGTGCTTCACGTTTTATCTTCAATTCTCTGAAGAAATTATACATTTTTCTTGTTATTTTTTTAAAGCTCAATTTGCTATTGCTATTTGAATTAAAAGTTAAAAATATTTAATAGTGATTATAGGATGTAGATAAGTTTAAAAATTCATTATGATGTTATTTGGACAAGTTACGGCTAAATTTTTTTGCAACAACTTAGCATCCCGTGTCTCAAAAATAAAAGACTATTCGTTAATGATCTATAGAATATTTTTGATATTTTATGTCCTAAATTCTTGTTCTTCAAAACACCTTGTGTATTCTCTAGAATCGTCGTCTCTGTACTAGTATTCTGTTCTACTATAACCATTCGTTTTAGGTTTATCCTGAAAACGTTTTTTAAAGTTATTGTTTATTAATTTTGCTTTTATCCCTCTTTTATCTTTATAGGTCGTATTGAATTTGAATAATTTTTAATTGTTTTTTAATTACAATTAATTTAAATTTGAAATCTGTCATGAAAACTAAAAATTCATAATTAACTTACCTATTTTCTATGTTTTTCTGTAGAAAATTAACGGGCAAGTTAAATGACAATAATCAAAAATGACTCCAATTTCAATGTTAATAAATTATGATTAAGCCGATCGAAAGATTTAGAAAAATCGGTATACACACCCTGACTTACAGCATCCAAAGCTTCAGCAATAAATTAGATTTCTCAACTAGATTTGAGGTAGTTGAACAACGACTCATAAAACCATGTTAGTATAGTCTTTCCGCAGTCAGTTGAACATGTAAAAAAACACCTGGCAACAAAATTTATTGACTTTCATAGGCGTTCCTAAAGAAGTTTTCTGTTAAAGGTAAAAAATTATAACAATTTGTATATAATGTGTAGAAAATTTCTATTACATGTTCATTTGGCCAACAACATATTTTAATTATTTATGTCCTCAAAAAATTTGATTATATTGATGGTAAATTTCGTATTGTTTGTTCCGTTTCAAAAGGTCTCCAAAATGCCATGTTGTAATAATATTATTTCTCCCTTTCGTAATTATAATATCAATGATTAATAGAAGGTGCCTATAATAAATTAAGATTACCTGAATCACACCAAATTCCGCAGTGCTGCACTGCACTGCTGGGCAATTTGTCCACCACTTGTCAACAGCTGAAATTTATTGCCCAGTGGCCCAATGAAGCTGTGTTTGTATTTCGTCTGCCCGCACTCGCATTCTTCAACTGGGCGTATACATTTCTACCACCTGTATATGGATATGGCTAAATAAATATGGGAACAAGTTTTTTAAATATTTCAGTACCGAGTTGCTGCATCAGAGACCGCACCTAGTACATACTGTTAACCTCTTGGTTCTTCAATTGATATCGGAAAGACTATACCCAGATACTGATTCTTCAATGTGAAGAAGTAGATTGTGTAAAATTATTTCTAGGATTTTTGAGAAGCTAATAACTATGGGCCGGTAGTTAGTTATATCGTTCTTAGTACCTTTTTTTATAAACGGGACATATTCGCGACTCTTTCCATACTTATGGATATTCTTTGTATGTAATTATAGAATTGAATATGGTTTTTAAAGGTTTTGCGAAAATTGTTTTACAATTTTTACGCTGATGGGGTGATTTGTCCGTTCATTTTTATAATGAATTTTCACAATTTTAGCGCTACATTTTGTAACGTGTTTACTACATGTGATCCTGTACAGTTCTGCTAACTCTTCGGATTGAAAATGGCGCACAATTCAAATCCTGCGTTTATTTTGGGACATCCTTTATAACTTGCACTATACTTAAGAATGGTTGATGCTGTTCTCCTCTACATGCTCCATTGTAGTAATATTTAATTTTAGAGAATAAAATTATTTCGTAGAAGTAGTAGTAGTTTATT
>NW_019419560.1:0-2187 GCF_000390285.2 Anoplophora glabripennis
TCCATCATTATGATGTAAATTCTTTATTCTTTACTTATTATTATTGTTTTATTGAAAATATGCCAGTCGCACACTGCTCCGGTGCCCTGACACGTACAAAGGTGCGCACATGATGCCGACTTCAATTGTTCTGACTTTATTCGCTGGATTGCGTATAATTTTCATAGCCATCTACGTCAACGCGCAATTGAAAAGTTAAAAACGGCTGCAGTTCTCTCATTTTTCAAAATAATACTGAATATTAAATCATTGGAAAGCATAAAAAAAGACATTTTTTTCTAGCTCAAAGCTAACTATGGTTTACATTTAAAAACTTGAAGATTATGTTATAACTTGAAAACGAAAATGTACACGAACAATTTGATTACACTGTCTTATTAACACTGAAAAACCTGAAACTCTAATTTAAATTTTTTTTATAAAATAAATAGCAACGGAGCTACACGCATCTGAAAGAATTGGCCAAATTCGGATTTTTCCAAATATCTAGTCAGCCATGACGTTTATAAATAAAAGTAACACTTAATAAGGATCACAAAACACATCACATCTTTCCTCATTTAAGTTTTTTTGTATCACTGCTACTTTCCCAGATCCCTACACTAAACATTAAAAAAAACTCACCCTGTATATTTTTTAATTTTAACACCCTGTATCTCGAAAACTTCCATTCACAGACCTATGTTTGTTTAACCTTTTTGCTTTAAAGTCATTCAAAGAATCACCTAAAATTTGTCTACATTTTTAATTATCGCTCTGTGTAATATTTGAACATCTCGATATAAATAATTTATAAAATGTGTGAATTGCTGTATGTATTACACATAATGACCTGTAGCAAGTAATAACTACAACTGATTGATACTCAAAATCATCATTTAATAACTATATAATTATCTTTTTAATTGATACAATTATAATATAAGGTTTTGCAAAAACTTTTTTCACTAAGTGTAGTATTAGTAAAATTAGGTGATATTACACTTATGCAAGTAGGAGACGAAGTCAATTTATTTAGTATTGGTTTCATTGCCATGCGTTGTTACCGAAGAATCTCTACCTCTTGTGGATATTGATCGTAAACATCCTGCCCTCTTAATTGAAATTAATGTAGACAAGTTAAGCATTTCGTAAACGATTTTAAAGGTTTGGAAAATAAATATAACTTTAAACATGCTAATTTTGCACAACTGTATGAGTTACTTAACAATTGTAATTGGAACATATTAAATAATATTGACGACGTAAATGATACTGTAAATTACTTCTATTTGAAGTTGTATGAGATTCTAGATATGTGTGTTCCTAATAAAAAATTTGTACTAATAAATCAAAAAAAACTACCCATCCTGGTTTACAGAAGAAATTAAATTATGTTTAAAGGATAAAGAATACTTTAGGAGAAGAAAACATAAATCTGATTTTTTCCTCAAATCTTATAAAGATTTAAGAAAAAGAGTTAAGTCACTACTCAAACAGGCTTATGCTCAATATATTAAAGGCTTAGAAGATAATTTAACTAAGGATTCCAACATCTTCTGGAATTTTATAAATGGAAAAAAGAAAAATAGGAATAGCTCGAGTCAATTTCTCATTGAAGATGAATACACATCTGATAAAAAAAAGTATTTCTGATACTTTCACTAATTATTTCTATTCAGTTTATGATCTTAATGATGCATCGTATGACATCACATTAACAAAGAATAATTTAGATAATTCAACTATTAATTTAAGTCACTTGAACGATGTTCATGTTGGTGTGAAGGATCTAGAAGATGCCTTTAAAAAACTAAAACCCAAAAAATCATCTGGACCAGATGGTATACCCTGCTATATATTTAAGGCTTGTAGAGAGCTCCTATTATATCCATTATTAATAATCTATCAAAAGGTCTTACATTATGGTACATTTCCAAGGGTTTTTAAAATAGCTAGAGTTACTCCAATACATAAAAAAGATGATAAGCATTTGGTCACTAATTATAGGCCTATAACGATTTTAAATTGTACTGCGAAAATTTTTGAATTTATACTTTATGAAAAAATATATGGCTTCGTTAAAAATATTATTTCTCCAGAACAGCATGGCTTTTTTCGATGCAGATCAATAGAGACAAACTTGGCTTCTTTTGTTAATAGAATTAATCTGGCTTTTGAGGAAGGACAACAAGTTGACACCATATA
>NW_019419560.1:4587-8228 GCF_000390285.2 Anoplophora glabripennis
TATCTGCTCTCACAAATAAACATAAATATACCTGAACACCGGATACGTCCCACGAAAATAATATTTAATACAAATACTAAAACATTGATTAACAGTATATGTGAAATTGTTAATAAATATCACGATAGAATATCAATAGGCATTTTTGATACTTTATTGGTCCAGTTTCTGAAAGCCATTTCTAATACGGATTTTTCTTGAGATATTCCCTGTTTGGTTCTGACTAAGTACTCCCTAATCTTTATTATTGTACAGTTAGTTTATAATAATTAGAAACATGTAATTAGGTTTCTATAACCTGTTTGTTTCTTTCTTATAAAATAAAATAAAATAAAATATACAGCACACTATGTGAAACGTATCAAACATTATTGAAAATATGCACTACAAAGTATAGAAATTAAAGGGTTTATTGACAGGCAGAAGCAGTTCATTATAATGGATAGACGAGTCTACAGAGCTCTCGATATTACTTCTTTCTAAATCAGTAAACACTAAATAAATCACTTAATAAATTACCTTTTTTATATAATAATTGTATATTGTAATATATTTTTTCAGGGTTCCCACTAATCTGGAATACCTAGAGAACCTGGAAAATCAGGGAAATCAGAGTAGCTCTATAAAAATGGAAAATCAGGGAAATTAAGTATGTTTAATTAAATTTGTGGAGGCACTACCTGTTTACGTAACTAATTTTGCCATTTTTTTTTCTCAAATTTCATTTTTTAATAATCATTATCTGCGGTTTGAGGTAATCACTTGATTTAAAAACCATTTTGATTCTCATGCAATTCAAACGCACCATTTGTTGACATCTGTTTTACATTTTGTTACAGAAATTCATTTACTCTTAAATTATCTTCTAGTTTTAGGTGGGAACCCTGTAATTTTAGTTGTAGATGAAATATTGGCTGCTAGTATTGTAATGGAAATTAGAGCTTTTAGAACTCGACAATTGAAATGTAAAAGTGGGTCGGATGAGGTACAACTGTTTTGATTTCCTGTTGGGTTATCAACTTCTAAAAGCTTCTGTTGGTAAATATGTCTTCTGAAAAGTGAATTTGTCAGTGGTTTAGCAAAATTTTTTCGCTGTCCTGCTTGTAAGACAAAAATACGGTTTCTATTAAATTCTGATGATAATTAAAATATAATAAAATTAATTGCAATCAACATTTTTGAATTTAGGATTCTTTGATATAATAGTATATCCTAAACATTATTATTAAGAAACGAAAGAAAATATTTTAATATTAAATCTCTACGTGCATCATATTTGATGTTAGATTTTACAATAATATACTCATTAATATACATTGTGTAACCTTGAATGGGTCATACTTGTACGGATGCTTCCTTTCACCTTAAGAAACATATGTTGTTTTCTCAAATTCTCTTGTGAAAACTGAATTTTTTTTAACCTTTTTTTTTTTCAACAGGATACAAACACCATATCGTTAAAACTGAAATAACTAACTATGGAGCTATACAAAAACTCTACACAAGATCTGTTTACTTATTTCAATTCCAATAAAAACTAATATTTCACACATAAAGTCGCAGAATTACCTACCATATTACATATAAATCTATTTATCGATCTATCAACTAAAATAAATGTAATAAAATGAAGTGATGACGTTTTGGGTGTTTCTCATTTCTCCAAAATAACATTGACCGTTTCTTTTTTGTCTGTTTAGGACCCCATTGTCATATTATTTCATGTACATTGATGTACTTTATTTAAAGTAGGTCAATGTCAGAGGTCATTAGCACTGATATAAACACAATGCTTTCAAAATTTATTAACAAATACTTTTTATTAATAACCATCCAAATATTTAAAATCTGTGATTAGTATTTTAATTTATTCTTTAAGTACATTTTATAAAACGACAAAAATAATTATTTAAAAACAAATTAGTTTTATTTACAACTGGTAATATATACTTATCCACATACTAATATGAGGGTCGCCTTTGATATTTCGGGAATAGAGAACAAAAAAACAAATTATTCATTGTATTGTATTGTTTTTAAAAATATTCTCCATGAAGATCAATACATTTGAAACAAGCACTTTTTCCATTCCGATTGAGGTACCTCCAAAACATGTATTTTAAACGCGTGTTTAGGCGTCCAAAAACATTGACCTCGTAATTTATTTTTGATACCTCGGAATAAAAAAGAATCATTGGGTGCCAAATGAGGGCACAGCAACGGATGACTCAATAATTCAACTTTTTAAATTCTCAAAAAGTCTCTTGTTTGAGTGTTCTGGTGGAGAATGATGCATATTCAGTGGTTGGCTTCCCTTATTCTTCCGAAGCAAATGGTTGTGTACCATTCAGAATTGACCGTCTGACGTGACACTATCGACATGAGCCTTTTTTTGAGCGTTTGTCAAATTATGTGGGATCCAACACAAACAAATTTTTTTGGCCGCTGAATGTTCATGCGATATTGAATGTATGCTGCTCCCACTAATGCTCAAGGATATCTCAATTTCACGATAAGTCACATGATGATCGTATATCAGTTCACACATAGCATTAATGTTTTCNCAAACAAATTTTTTTGGCCGCTGAATGTTCATGCGATATTGAATGTATGCTGCTCCCACTAATGCTCAAGGATATCTCAATTTCACGATAAGTCACATGATGATCGTATATCAGTTCACACATAGCATCAATGTTTTCAACTGAATTCTGTATACCACCAATATACAGTGGGTTTTGATGGTGTTTCATCGCCACAAGTCGAGTTAAGTTCATCGAATCACTGTTGTTGAGATTCTTCTTCTTTCCTAGAGGTTGGTCCTAATAAGTTCCATGGCACCGTGGTCTAATTAGGCTTATTCTGCGTCCCACTACTAGTCCTATTCAGCGAGTAGTTTTTTCCTTTTGACAAAGTCCAAAAGCTTCCTTGCTGACAGTTCTCTCAGTTCCTTGGGTTCCAAATAAGGTTTCCCCACGAGCATCATTCTACTACATGCAAATCCCGGGCACTCGCCCAGAGAAGTTTCATCCGTCAAGTCATATCCTCGGTAGATCGGACTGTCTACAAGCTTTAACTTATGTTGTTGAGATAATCCATGTCGAAAGTTGTAAAAAGTTCATTCTTGAAATATATAAGGCAACCCTCCTATAGTGTCCATTGGCATTGAACGTGTTAAAATTGTTATATATAACTAGATACTTTTACTTATTTCAATTCTAATAAAAACTAATACTTTACTGAAATTTGCTCCCACCATTGGAGAGTTAATTTAACACAAACAAATTTTTTTGGCCGCTGAATGTTCATGCGATATTGAATGTATGCTGCTCCCACTAATGCTCAAGGATATCTCAATTTCACGATAAGTCACATGATGAACTTATATCAGTTCACATAGCATCAATGTTTTCAACTGAATTCTGTATACCATCGATATACAGTGGGTTTTGATGGTGTTTCATCGCCACAAGTCGAGTTAAGTTCATCGAATTACTGTTGTTGAGATTCTTCTTCTTCTTTCCTAGAGGTTGGTCCTAATAAGTCCCATGGCACCGTGGTCTAATTAGGCTTATTCTGCGTCCCACTACTAGTCCTATTCAGCGAGTAGTTTTTTCCTTTTGACAAAGTCCAAAAGCTTC
>NW_019419561.1:0-8232 GCF_000390285.2 Anoplophora glabripennis
TTTTGGATCTCTAGTAATGATTTTTATATTTTATTACAGTTTTCTGAACTGAACAGTTCAAATATATTTTGTCCAACAGTTGCAGTTTTGTAGGACAGGGTTCGTAGGGGCCGGGAAAACCGGGAATACCGGGAAAAGTCAGGGAATTTGTTATTCTTCATAAAAAACAGGGAATAGTCAGGGAATTTTAAAAATATTCATGAAAATCAGGGAATTTGATGTTTGCAACTGGAAATTTTGTGACAGCCGGCCCTGGGTTCTTGAAAGAGAAAACTATTTGTAGTTTTGAAACCTTTAGAAAAGGTTGTTAGGGTATAAAAAAGATTATGGAGTCCATTTGAGAAAAAAATTAATACATAAACACCAATTAGTATGTAAAAATGAACTACAAGTGACCTGGATTTTTTTATAAGTCAGGGAAAACCTGGAAAAGTCAGGGAATTCTTTATTACTTATTAACTATGAACCCTGTAGGAATTGTACGAGTTAGTTTTTAGGTTTTTAGAGACTAAAATCAAATTTCAATCAATTTTAGTCACTTGTGAAATTATTATACCTAATTTAAATAAAGAAAACAACATTAAACAATTACTATTTATATCCACTACCAAAACTAACATAATAGTGTCNTTTTTTTCTCCTGCATGCTCTATGCACTTCTTCACTACTTCGTCACATCTACAAAAATAGCAACCACGTTAACATAAACCAATCATTTAGTAAAACAAACCATCAAACTCACACATGCACAAACGGCAATGAAATGCACGCCCAACATCCCTCAGCAAAATACCTTAGCAGACAAGGCAGGCAACAGGATGCCGCTAGATATGGATCGAATAAATTGATTGATCAGAGGCAGAGATATACAAATATGAAAATATACATCTGAGATTACTACTTGCTTATATTAATATTACAATTAAGAAAAATATCTGAGGAATTTAGCTATCTTTCCAATTTGAAATCTTCACATCCACAATTTCAATCCATACTGCATGCATACAGGGTGGTAAAAATCTACACCGAGTTTAGGTAACTTTAAACCATCATAAGTTGTTTTTGTTGATGCAATGAACATTGTATCTGCAGTTACGGGGAAACATAGTTGAACGTGCGCAAGCAAAACTACAATTTGTGTTGGATAATAACCCCGATTATTGGTCCCAGGGTTTAATGTAATATTGATCTTATTGATTTAATTTTGCTGAAATTTATTTGCCAACTTGAAGAAAATAAAATTACTGTTCGAAATAAGATTATTGGTCACAATTAATTAAGATATGAGCAAATATAATAAAAGTTTTTACTACGCACGCATGAAGGGCACACTTTCCTTCACATTACCACCATTTTTCACAGATATACATCAACAATTAAAAAAATTACAAATACATAATTTACACGAGTGTTTGTCCCACAGCGCGCCGCAACGGTTTCACGCACCCGGCACGCGTNTGTAGGAATTGTACGAGTTAGTTTTTAGGTTTTTAGAGACTAAAATCAAATTTCAATCAATTTTAGTCACTTGTGAAATTATTATACCTAATTTAAATAAAGAAAACAACATTAAACAATTACTATTTATATCCACTACCAAAACTAACATAATAGTGTCCATTTTCTTTGTAATCATAATTCTGCTAATATTTGCTACTGTAATTGTAGAACAAGCTGTAGAAGAGGTAGCGTCAGCAGTAAAACAAGCAGTAATAGAGGCATGTTTCATTCAAAATTTTCTTTCCAATCTTGATTTTATTGAAGAGAATTTTCTATCTCCTTTAGTTTGTCCCTTTTCCAGCCTCCAAAATGCTCCAAAGTAATGATGTTTGCGTCACAATATGCTAAGAAAGTAGCTGCTGCCTTGCAAAATAAATCACCGATATTTTTACCGAATTTTCTGGTTTCAGGATTCAATATTTGTAGATACTTTTCTAAAAGTGTCAATTCCTACAAGTTGGACGGTATATTTTCGTTGTTGGTAACTGAGAAACAGTTGGCTGGTTGTGGTTTTCTACGGATGCAAAATTAGGTATTTTCGATACAGCTCTATTGGGCTAATGCCAAAACCATCACCTAAATCGTGAAAAACCGCTCCTTGTGGGTTTTTGTGGTTGTAGATGAATCATTACAACACATTTTTTTTTTCTCCTGTAATATAATTAAAAGTTTTTACTACGCACGCATGAAGGGCACACTTTCCTTCACATTACCACCATTTTTCACAGATATACATCAACAATTAAAAAAATTACAAATACATAATTTACACTAGTGTTTGTCCCACAGCGCGCCGCAACGGTTTCACGCACCCGGCACGCGTTCCAACGCATGCACACTCGATGTGACCGTCATTTATTTATACAGCATTAGATCGAGGCCCGTTTGATCTCCGTCAATAGCCATCGTTCCTCGATGTTCTTTCATGCGATTTCACACAATGACGCTTCGCGCGCTTTCACGCTCCTGACTCGACATTTACCATTCAAATTTTCTCGGATTCCATTCTGTATTCGCCGTATTATCACGTATCCCATTCAGGCGCAGATATTAATAAGCCCCGTGATCGATGGATAGTCGCCGCAGTAATAATGACGCGCGGAATAAGCTCATCTTTTCGGGGTTTTAAATATAGTTTCAGGATAGTGGGAACTCAACTTTTCAGCTTTGTTGCGGCGTTTTAATTCACGCTTAATGAAATTTCTGCGTCATTACTAACGTTAAAGGTCGATGGGTGGGCGAGAATTGTCTCCTTTTCGATGCAAGGCTGTGCCAGTTGATATTAACACAGTATAGAGTTAAATGTATTTCAATAATAATTACTTTTTTAAAGTCCATTTTAATACACTCTGAAGTAATGACAATACTCTGTTCGTTCTTTGTTGCAAGTATATATTTATAATGCTAGTAGCATTAGTACAAAAAAATAGCAGGTTTTGCCAAGGTTGAGTAGTGTAAAGCAAGCTTTAGGTGCATTCAAATCTGTGCAGACCAGGCTTAAGTAGGTATTAAGGAAAAGGTGTTTTAATTTTTGTTGATTTCATTCTATTAAACTAGTGCAATGTAAGAATAAAGTAGATTTTGAGTAAAAATGACGTATAGGGTCACTTTATAAGTGAAATTATAATATACAAGATGTCCGGAAGTGAATAATTTATTTTTTCCAAGAGTACGTAACTGCACATTTAGGGAGGCATTTATTTTGACAGCCGTCAATGTTTCTATTTTTAAATACATTTTTACGATATTCGCATGTAAAGGTTCGGATTGATATGATTTTTGCTGCATCATCAGTAACAATATAAAATAATAGTTGCCCTTATACTGAAAAAAAAAATAGGTAACGACCTTGTTCAGTTGTTAAAGCCAAGCAGAAAAACAGGTCAGTGACATGTGATCACGTTACTGTTGTCCAGTGTATTGGCCCGACCATAGATGAAAAATAGAGACCACGTACTTTCACTATCATACAAAATAAAAGAAATTGCCCTATTCTGTAGTTCATGCCAAATAGAAAGAATGGCTCAAGTGACGTGTGATCACTTTACTATGTTCAGTGTAGACCGGGCCTTAGACGAAAAACAAGATCACGAACTTTCACTATTTATCACACTTCAAGTCTTCGGTCTGTACCATAGAAGTATTGACAAAATATTGGAACGCCCCTATTTACTTGTTAATGTCAAATAGAATAAAATGGCTGAAGTGACGTTTGATCACTTTACTATGTTCAGTGTAGACCGGGACATCGATGAAAGATAGAACTAAGTGCTGTGAATATATCAAACATTACACTCCATATATTCGGTCTACATCGTAAAATTATTAGAGATAAGCTCTATTCAGTTGTGATTGTCACATAGAAAAAAGTGGTTCTAGTGACGTGTGATCATTTTACTATTACCTGGTCTTAGATGAATATTTTTATATTTCATACTCCAAATCGTCATGTAAGATAAAGTTTGAAATGACTGCCTTCAGTTATTAAAGCTAAAGAGAGAAAAATGGCTCAAGTGACGTGATCACTTTACTACGTTCAGTGTAGACCGGGCCCTAGACGAAAAACAAGGAGACCACGTAATTTCACTATTTATCGCACTTTAAGTCTTCGATGTGTATCATAGAATTATCGGAAAAAATGGAAACGCCCCTATTTGGTTGTTAATGTCAAATAGAATAAAAATGGTTTTAGTGACGTGTGATCACTTTACTACGTTCAGTGTAGACCGGGCCTTAGATGAAATATAGGGCGGCAACCAACTACTGTCGCAATATATCAAACATGGAAAATTCGTCTATATTGCAGAATTATTAGAGATAGGCTCTGTTCAGTTGTTATTGTCAGATAGAAAAAAAGTGGTTCAAGTGACGTGTGATCATTTCACTATTGCCTGGTCTTAGACGAAAATGTTCAAATTTCATAATCCAAGTCGTCATGTAAGATAAAGTATGAAATGACTGTCTCCAATTATTAAAGCTAAATAGAGAGAAATAGCTCAAGTGACATGTGATGACTTTACTGTGTTCAGTGTAGACCGGGTCTTAGACTAAAAATTGGACTATATACTTTTACTATTTATCATACTCCAAGTCGTCGGTCCATATTATAGAATTATTAAAAAAATATGGGAATCAAAACGAAAATAGAGGGACCACGTACTTTCACCATTATACATCACACTTCAAACATTTTATATCACAGAATTGATTTAAAAAATAGAGAAAACGGTCCTATTCAGCTGCTAATGCTAAATAGTTAAAAACTGCTGTGTCTTAGATGAAAAATAGGAGGACTAAATACTTTCACTATTTATCGTACTCCAAGTCGTCAATCCATATTCTAGAATTATTTAAAAAAATATGAAAATCAAATAAACGAAAATAGAGAGACCACATACTTTTGCTATTATACATTACACTTTAAATATTCTATGTTGTAGAATTAGTTTATCGATATATATCATAGAATTAAAGGAAGAGAAGAAACGGCGTTATTCAGCTATTAATGCCAAATAGTTAAAAATGGCTCAAGTGACATGTGATCACCTTACTGTGTTCAGTGGAGACCGGGTCTTAGCCGAAATGTAGGAGAATTCATAATTTCACTATTTATCATACACCAAATCTTCGGTCTATATTGTAGAATTATTAAAAATAGAAGAGATCACGTACTTTTGCTATCACACATCACACAGCACATTTCAAATATTTTACGTTTTAGAATCGATTTATCAGTCTGTATCATTGAATTAAAAGAAGGGAGCAAACGGCGTCAGTTATTAATGCTAAATAGTTAAAAATGGCTCAAGTGACATGTGATCACCTTACTGTGTTCAGTGGAGACCGGGTCTTAGCCGAAAAATAGGAGGACTACATACTTTCACTATTTATCATACACCAAATCTTCGGTCTATATTGTAGAATTATTAAAAATAGAAGAGATCACGTACTTTCGCTATCACACATCACACAGCACATTTCAAATATTTTACGTTGTAGAATTGACTTATCAGTCTGTATCATTGAATTAAAAGAAGGGAGCAAACGGCGTCAGTTATTAATGCTAAATAGTTAAAAATGGCTCAAGTGACGTGTGATCATTTTACTGTGTCCAGTGTAGGCCGGGCCTTAGTCGAAAAATAAGAAGACCACGTACTCTCGCAATTTATCACACATCGCGCTCCAACTCTTCGGTCTATCTCGCAGAGGATTTAATCGATACCGGACCGACGGAGTAATTCAGAGCCCGATTTTCGTTGTTTTTTACCAGATTAAAGGAGGGAACGCACTGCGGATGATTTTCTTTCAGGGAGCCGAGCCCCGGCCCCGCTCTCAAAGGGATCCCTTACATGCAAAGTAAAAAAATAATTAGAAAATAAATTGAAAGAGATAAGCTTTTAAATGGGTTTTTCTCCTCCGGGGAGGGCGGCGGCGGGGGGGAGCCGGGAGAAAGTCATCCCGAGGACGGACAGAGAAGGGTTAAAGCGGAAGACGTTGCTAATGAACGGGGGGAGGAGATAATGGAAAAGGATAATGGCTCGCGTTTGCGCGATGCCCTGTTGGGAGGAGTTGCACGGGACTCATCTTAAGGATTCATTATATTATAGCCCTTTTTTTTATTAAGACCGCGCTTCCTAATGGGCCCCCGTAAGTTATACGGCCGGGCCGTTATTTTGCTTTAATGCTTCTGGCGCGAGGGCTTTATTAAAAAAATGCGCTGTGGAAAATTTAAATTGGAATCGATTGGAGACGTTCTTGTACCGCTGGAGGAGCCGTACGCCTTACTACTACGAGGAGAAACAGCGATATTTTAATGATACTCAACACGGAGGCACGTCCTCTCGGTGTTTCTAAATATAAGGCTTAAGTTAAGCCCGGTCTACACAGGTATTAATTTAGTCGACAGTCGCTTTACTTTGATAACTGTCTGCATCTTTTTAAAGATGACGGAATAGGTAACAAGACAGTTACAAAACTTTTTGAATCCATTTTAATTACGAATATTAACATATTTAATTCCAAAGCCTCATAACCAGAGAGCGGACAATTTGTGTATTTAACCTTGAACATAGATATGTCATTCATAAACTTAGATACATTATCCATGACGCAGTGGCGTGTCGGGTATGCATCGGAAATTTACGTGATAATTCACGAAAATTCCACGGTACATACATTTTTAGGCGTTATAAAATATTTAGAAAATCAGAAATTGTATACTACATATTTATTAAATAAAGTTCGGTTAAAAATAGTGTCGTTCTTTTAATTGGAAATTAGGAGTCAATGTAACGAATAGCCTCAGGCGACGCACATGATAGAATAGTCCAACTCACGCTCCATTCATAACAGGGCTGCAGTTTGAATTCTGACCAATAGGAATTCGATAAACGCAACCGATGTCGACGGATGGACTAGAGATGGGCGCGAGTGTCATTTCATTTCTTTAGAACTAAATTAACTTAATTATTTTCTCGTTATTTAACCTGTTCACATGATTTATGGATTTTAAATAAAGGGTACAAATCTTCGCGAGGATAATACGATATATTTGCTATACATAATAATTATATTTTGCATAGTTTATACACAATACATTTTTGAACGCGTATACATCTCTACCAAAATTTGACCTATTCTTCGGGTTAAAGACACACATTGTCCGCTCTCTACTCATAACCTGACTTACTGGAAAAATTTGGTTTACTTGTGTCACAAATATCAATAAGGTCAATTAATCCTCTTCACCATGCACCCAATAGATTATTAAATTATGATTTTAATACTTATATAAATAGGACTTCAATGAAAATAGCATAATATTGGTCTTTTTACTAATTATTATTTGTAAGTAAGTTTTTTTGGTGGGTACGTTTTATGTTAAATGTGTTTAAATATTTGGAAAATAAACAAATGCCGGAAATATTTCATTTTCGAGATACAAAGTGTATGTATGTATAAATGGTTTATTTTATGTTGCAAAAACAATTGAGGGAAAGCATGTAAACAACATTTCATTTCATTTTATATTTAGCAATAAATTTTGAAATTTTTATCTGTAGGAGCTTTTTTCTTAATTTGTTACTTAGAATCGAACAATAACAACGTGGGGACAACGCAATTTTAATGTTGAAGTATTTGTGTCGATTTGTTATTTTCACGGACCGTGTTTTTCTGTTAAGTGCCCCCAAATGTACAAATAAGTTCGTCAGTTGTTTAAGTTTTACTTGAAAATCAGGCTTTTTTCGAAAAACATAAAGAGAGTAGTAATTTGTAGCAAATTGAAAGACGAATCCGAAAATGTCATGGTTGTTACCGTAAAGCAGTGGCGTACTATTTTATTTAGAAAAATATGCCACCGATACCCTGTACCTCCGCCACTGGAGCACGTAAATATTAGGAAAAGCCGTCAGATTTTGAACGATGTTTATATAAATACATGTGACCAATTTCAAATTACTTACTAATTCATAATATATTTAAAAAAAATTTGAAATAAGTAGTTTTTGAAGTTTAACACTGTAACTTTTTAACGAAGCGTCCTAGGTAAAAACTTTATAGGAAAGACTCTCTTTAAAATGCACCAAAGAAAACGAGGCTTCATTTTTGGTCACCAATTGTGAATCACCCTGTATGCATAGAAATAGTTTATTGGCGAAAATAGGAATGGCAAGGAAAGGAGAAGGCCATAAACATTTTTCTGGAGATATTTCAAAGCTTCTTTTACGTATC
>NW_019419562.1:0-3184 GCF_000390285.2 Anoplophora glabripennis
TACATCTTGCTCCTCTACGATTGGCACATTTAAAGTGGTAGTTACATTACTAGTTTGATGTATCACGTTAGACATATTATCTTGGTCCTGAGAAAAATAAACATTCTTAAAAAAATCAGCAAAACACTCTACAATGAAGGTATCATTTTCAATTAATTCACCATTTAAGGTCATACTTGATGGAAGAGAGTTACTTTTACGTTTATTAGCTAAATACGACCAGAACTTTTTTGGTTCATTTTGTATGTTACTCTCAATAAACAATAAAAATTGAGTATGAGCAGCAGTTACGTCCTGTTTCAATTTTATCCTAAGCTGACGAAAGGAATCATATATCTGTTCATCTTTGGTTTTTTTATACAAATTATATAACTTATGTTTCTGTTTGACGTCGCGTATAATTTCTTTATTGAACCAAGTATATATTATGGAGTTTTCAAGTAGGTATTAGGTTGTACGGAGTTATAGGGATGTGGAGTTATGAAATTATTTTTGAGGTTATAGATTTTCAAGTTATGGGTTTTACTGTTATAGGTTATTATCGATCTCAAGGTTATTGAGTTATGAAAGTATGGGGTTATATGGTTTAAGGGTTGATATTGTTGGGTTTCATAGTTTCAAGCTGTTTTTTGAGGTTAGAAAAAAATGCTGACGTGATGGGGCAAAACAGGTTTATGATTCGGTTTCAGCGACCCAAAAAACATGTAATCCACTTGGTCTGGTTCAAGGAACCAGTCATTTTTTTTTGTGGTCCTGTGTTTTTGACTACCAAGACATCATTACTGGAAACAGCCCATCAATCGAGTGAATATCGTACAAAAGGTGAACCAAGACCGAAAAGACGAAGCCAAGTCACTAAAATCAGGAATACGCTAAATGAAAGACACATTAAACTTTTCGCATAGGCAGATAATACCGAAAAATATTTTAACTGGTTTAGAAATAGTGAAAATTGTGGTTTCAATTATTTATGATTACGGCACTGGAGTATAGAACGGATTTTATCTCTCCAGCTGTACAAATCCGAGAACAGAGACGGACAATAGAGCGATGCCATCAACGGAATCAATTTTAAGCCTTATCGGAACCGCCATATGTCGCCCCCGCTAAGTCCAAATGTCCGTCACGTCCATTGCACTTAGCCATTTTTACAAGGCATCCGCCAAATCTTCCCAACGTCCATTACATTTTAAACTACCGAGTCCGGAGAGGTGGAGGCCATTTTTGTGACATGCCCCAACACGCAAATCCCTTCCCCAAACATTCCTCTTATTATCGGGCTACCCCGCGTCAAGTTCCATTAAAGGATTACAGACTTCGTCGGGGCCATATCGGGAGATCTGGCCTGTCGAAATTAACAGTGGGTGCGCCCCCTCTACGCTAATGTTATAATCCTGTTACCGATGGGCGCCGCGGTTGAGGTTGCAGCTTTCGGATGTGCACTAAGGACCGAATCTTGCCTATTTCTGAAGGGACGTCCCCCTACGGGACTCGGTCCTTCTTGTAGCGCAGAAATTGAAGAATAGTGTTACAGAATTCAATTGCTGAGTCAGTAATTCAGTGGAGTGGACAGGTTTTTTTACAACAAGGGTGCAATCAGGCTCTATCTGATTTTCAATGAAGCTCAATTTATTTATTTGACTTACTAACAGTCCCAGTTAATTACTGGATTAAGAAATCACACAAAAAAATTTGTTCTGAATGTTCAAGTGGATTTCTTATGTATTTTGATGTGCTGAATCTAAATCTGAAGTTTTTTAAGCTGCATGTCCCCCAGAATTTGTAAAAATCGCAGAATAAAGCGAAAAATCACAAAAAAAAACAAAAAATTCCAAAAATTACGTTGGTGAGCGCAAAAAAATTCGAAAAAATTTTTTCCACCTTGATCAAGTGTGTTTCTTATGTATTGTCTTTTGTAAAAATTTGTTAGTTTATCATGTTTTAAGAGCTCCTCAAAATATCAGCTCAAAAAAAATTTTTTAGAGGTCGCTCAAGATTTTTAAAAATTTCCAAAATCGTCAAAAATTTATTTTTTTTTATTTTTCTCGTTGTTTTATCATTTTCTAGGTTGAAAAAAATATCGATTCTGAAAATTTCAAATCGATATTTTAATTTCTAAAGGTCACTCATAATTATTTTAACTTTCAAAATAGTGTACTAAATTATTGTTCCTGTTAAGCCTACACCAGGAAAATTAGCGAAAATAAAAGAGAAACTTGAAAAAAATCCTATCCGCGATATTATTGTAAA
Source organism: Anoplophora glabripennis (assembly GCF_000390285.2). NCBI lineage: Eukaryota > Metazoa > Arthropoda > Insecta > Coleoptera > Cerambycidae > Anoplophora > Anoplophora glabripennis. The sequence goes on from NW_019419562.1 coordinate 2,251, forward strand.
ATTATATAGAGGAACATAATACAACACATCTCTCATCTCGTGAGTCAAAAACTTTTATTAGCTAACTTTTCTATTTAAACAAACAAGTGAGGAAAACAGTTTTTTCACTTTGTATGGAAAATCATCAATTTTAGCGAAAAGTGAACTCACATACAGCTTGTAGGGAATAAAATTATCTACAAAATGAAACTTGTTAAATTAAAATCGATTAATAAACAAAAAAGTTATTGCAAAAAAATTGCAAGAAATGTGCCCATTTTTTAATTTGTTTATAACTATGGCATTTATTGTTAAAATTTTATAAAACCTATGACAATCGAAATTTTAATTAATATATTGTTTAACAATAATTTTTGTGACATTTTTGTAAATTAAAAATAATTATGTATAAAAGTTGCATTTCTTTGGGGGTTCAGGGCTATTCTACGAATTCGTAAATATGCCCATTGTTATTTTTTCGTCGAGTTACCCCAGTTTTCAAAAAAAGAACTTTCTACGATGAATAGAATCCGAGATATTGCAAAATTTTACAGCGCGCCCCCCACCACGCCGGACCTTTTACTTAGCAAGTACCTTCTCTTTAAAGGCCTCGTGAGTCGTGAATTTTCCACATTTTTCAATGCAATTCACGGGAAATCGTAGTTTACGTCGTAAACTTTATTTTGCGAAAAATTGAAAAATTCAAGTCTTAATGTTAATAAACAATTGCGCTACGATTAAATAAAATTCTTATCTTGGCTGCTGTTGGTCGTAGAGGGTACTTTTTGTTTTAAAATTTGCATTTTTTTGCCAGCTATCCAATGCATCTATTTTCGGTAAGGTAGCATAAATAGCAAAAATTTTATTCAAATTGTTTATAAGCGAAAAACGCACAGTTTTTTAATGCACAATTTGAGAATGTTAATGTCAAAAAAACGGTGATATTTTTTAATAG
>NW_019419562.1:3523-8297 GCF_000390285.2 Anoplophora glabripennis
GATCATATCAATGGCATCATAAACTGGACAAGAATTGTACCCGATTAACAAATATCCCCCCTTGACAACTCTACTATACAAATCATGATCTACTTGCACCACATTATTTTTGTTTTTAACCTGATTAACACTAATACATTTAACTTCTGAATGCTCATTAACAATACCCTTATTTTGGACACGAATAATATTTTCTAGGATATCTGGTTCATATTTATCTCTAAGTCCAGAAACTCTAATTCTTGGATGTAAGCCTTGGACTTCTTTTATAACATATTTTTCAGACATATTTGTTTCAGCCATTGATTTAAATTTCTTTACATCTTCATTGGATGAACAACTTACGACAATTGCACCCTCACTTACATTTTTTACCTTAGCAACATTTATCTCAGCCTGCACTGGATTGACTTTTTCAAACAAGTCAGCCTTAGTTTTGGAAGTATTTTGCTCCGGATTCTTGGGCTTAATGATTACTGAGCTACATTTGCTCTTCGCTACCACACCAGCATAGGAGGCTGTAGGAGTGGGCATTTGAGAAAAGGATTTTACTATGGTATGCACTTTTTCCTTAATAACATCATTAATATCTCTGAAGATATTAGCTTTAAATTCATTTAAAATGTTTTTTAGAGAGTCCTCACTGGCAGTATTTATGCTCGAAAGACGTGTTATATGTTCATTAATAGATTTGACATCATTTTTTATATCATCTGCAGAATTAGCGTCGACTACACGACATCTACGTTTACAATCGTCACATAGGTAAAAAATGTTGGAATTCTTATCCAGAAAGAGGTATTCTGCTTCAGAGAAGCCAATACAGGAATAGTGGAACCATTTGTTACATACCCCTTCACAACCTATTAGTCTCTTATCAGATTTCTTGTAGCGGCATTTCCCACATTCCGACATATTTTGTCATTGGGTACGATAGTAAAAGGAACCTACGATCCAGTGTTATCGTTTTTCGAAAAAACATCAAACATTAAGGTTTATCACGTAGATTTTTTTTTGTTTGTTTATCACCACAAGCAAAACACTATCACTTTCTATCTTTCTAAAATCACTTTAGTTTGCAATATATATAATAATTATAGTAATTTAATGCAACCGAATACACAACCTGCTTGGTCGGCGGTTAAAACAATAATGGATCGTTCGGTGTAAATTTTTATTACTTTTAACTATGGTGTGTACGCCCCCTGTAATTTAATTTTTCGGAACGGTCTTCTATTCCTCGGACTGGACTCTAAACGATGACGTTAGTTAATAATTTAAATATTCGGTTGTAATCTCGGGCGCCAGTTCCCCTAAATTTGACGTGAAGGAAACTCCACGTATCCCTTACCCTCGGTTTAGAGTAAAGTGCACAGGTAGCTACAGTGAAGAAAATAAATTCCAGGGGTCAAACGAATTTTTTTTAGGAGAAAACGGCAGTGTGTACGGCAGAGAGTAATTTTCTCAGTGTAGTTTTATTTTAGATATGAAATTTAACGGGAGCTCTACAAAACGATATCAGCATTTTTGCTGTTTCGGAATGTTATCGTTTTACCTCGACGGTGAAAGAAATAAACCTATTAAGTTTTACTAGATTTATTCACACAGGGAAAATATTAATACTTATTACAAATACATTTAGTGTCAATTTTTATTCCTACCCACTACTAAACGACTGAAATTATTTACAAGTTTATTAACAATAATTATATACAAAATCAGTGTGAAAGAGACAAAATTAAAAAGTTGTGATTCTAGGTTTTTTACAATTTTACTTATCACCTTAGAAAAGAAATAAATATTTGCAAACGGGATCGAAATAAAATATTTATTACTCTACAATCGTAGACGGTTTTTATGTACAAAGGAAAAGGTGATTTTAAACGGTCTGACTAAAATATTTATAGACGTTTTTTACTGGTCCCCGCTGATTCTGAAAATAAACCAAAATTTATTCGGAATTATTTCGGACTTATTTTAAACAGGCGGGCGGTCAAATATCGGTATAATGGCCTAGCAAGCAATGCAAAATTAGTAAGCGGAATGCGGTAAGCGGTAAGCGATAGCAATAACCAGCGAAGAAAGCCCAAGCGGTGCAAGGCGGAAAGAAAGGATGGTGAAACGGGATCCGAAGTATCTCGCCTTACAATTCGTACTAGCCTTTAAGCTTTATACGTCCTGGTGGCCGATGGTGTCGGACTCTCTGTATACAACGCTTCTCGGTCTGATGGGTATACACGCCGACCAGGGAGAAGCGTACGGATACTATATGGAACGACCCGGAGATTGGGTGGGCACGCCGAACCTCTAGGTCTTGGTTCACATATCCCCTATTACCCAGCGTACATCAAGGTGCGGGACACCAAGCAACGCTGTAGTAAACACGACGGCTTCGTCAGGATTGGGTTTAACACGCCGAATCCAACGATTGCACTGTCGTGCGGGTTGAGACGGACGGTGGAATTTGTGTGTGGGTTACCAAGAATATTCTTCTCGGGCCCACAGTAATTCCACACTTAAAGTGTACAAATCTTTTCGGACTTGTACCCGGTTGGAACGGATAATAATAAGGAAAATAATTCTTACTAGGTTCACTGGTTATTCGGGGCTGGCTTCGGTGGAGAGTTCTTGCTGGCGGTGGACGTCTGTTCGGTGTTGAGTTCTGGATACGAACTGTCGGTTTCGGGGAATGTCGAGGACTTTTGTTGCCCAAATCCCCACCGGATTGACACCAGTCGTGGTGGGACCTCCACGTGACCAACGGCTTGTCAGAGTGGGGTATCGGCCGGTCGGACCCGCGAGTGGATATTTGATATATATGTAGAAAAATCGATAATTCTCGCCGCCGGGGTAAAATAATCCGAAATAAAAAGAAATATTTTTAAATTCTAGTCCTATTCAGCAAATATTTTTGGCCTTTTGACGAAGTCCAAAAGCTTCCTTGCTGACACTTCTCTCAGTTCCTTGGGTTCCAAATAAGGTCTCCCCAGGAACTTCTCGAGTACAGTGTGGAGGAGCTCCATCTTGAAAATAAAACATGCGTGCCCGACCTTGTAATGCCACATAGACCAATAATTGAGGCAACCGGTTCTCCAAAAAGTCAGCATATGTTGGTCCATTTAGTCGTCCTTCAAAGAAATAGGGACCCACAAGTATATCGCCTATTATGCCAGCCCAAACATTTACCGAGAACCGATGTTGAAAATGAGTATCCCTAATCGCGTGATGATTTTCATCGGCCCATATGTGCATATAATGGAAATTCACTTCATCACGGGTAAATGTCGCCTCATCTGTTACACAAACATAAGCAGGAAAGTCTACTTGATTGGCACATTGCCGTAAGAACCATCTGCAAAAACGCATTCGTTGATCACAATCCGGGGGTAAAATCTGTTGAACTGGTTGCAGATGATAGAGGTGCAACAGCTGGCGCCTTAGGATGCGATGTACGGTAGGAAACGAGGTTCCTACTTACTGTGCGAGTCGTCGAATACTAATTGTGGGGTCTTCGCCAAGATTTTCCAACACTGAATCTTCAACATTAAGGTTCGCTTGCTGACCACGTCCTTCTCCTCGATAAATAACACTTCTCGTATCTCGCAGCCGCGGAACGCACTGTAGGATTGTATTTGCACATGGGGGGTGATGTTATGGCCATCATTCCCGATACAACCTAGTTGCCACGGCTGCACCATACACTAACACCATATTGACACGTTCGGAAATAGTAAATGCACTGTTTTCTCGGTTCATTGTAAAACGAGTTTGTGCACAAACTAAAAAATTAAGCAAAGTAAGAAATAAGAATCTCATCTTTAATGTAATCGGCACGCTATTCTTATTTTTTACTTCTTTATAAAAATTGCACTGTCACTATCGTGGAATTACAAAATAAAAACTTTTGTTTGGAATCTTTCACTTTTTAACACTGATGGGTCGATGGACGATGCTCAAAATTTAATAATTAATTGATAATGAATTCAATACAAATATAAAATCTGTTGACTGCACAAATTTTTTGACAATGTAACCTAACCTTCTTTTAGTATTACTAGTATTAGATTATACCGACTTAAATTATAAGGTTGCACCTCGGGTCGCATAAAAACAGTTTTTAATAAATAACACAGGGTCGACCTTCATTTTCGTTGAATAAATGAATTTTAATTTACAAAAGAAAAACGCGAAGATAGAACTTTTTCTTACATGACTTTTCTATTACAAATATCATCAGGAAGCTGTAGTTTAATTTTTATAGATTATACACGCCACACCCTGTATATCATCCTATGGTAAATAAGCAACATTAGAACAATGTTACATATAATTTAAATAACTGTTACTATGAATATTTTTCTGGTCATATCGAAACGCTAAATTCCTGGCTTGTGCGAATAAATGACATGAAGACAAATTGACCCAAAAAGGATTATTATTTCGAGCACCTTCAGAGAAAAGAAAGGGTCACGTCAAGAAATATCGCTTTCTTAAGCTGTGCTCCGAAGTTCATTTCACCTTTATAAAGTTGGGACACCTTATACTAACAAATAGGTATTCTTTTCTGAGAAAGTTAAAAGGACTAAATACTATACTGGCTTAACTGTCATTGTAATAAAATTGATTAATGATGTTCCGTCTGGAGCGTTTTAACCCCTAAATTGTGTGCCACGCTCTCGTTACGATAACGGTTTCGTTTGTCGTGTCTTACAGATATCAGTTTTGCGTATAAATTATATTAAATATTATTTATTGCTAGTATTTAGGTATCTAA
>NW_019419563.1:0-1503 GCF_000390285.2 Anoplophora glabripennis
CAAAAGATATAGATGTTTAATATTTCTGCATTCAATTGTTTTTAATCCATGACGTCAGTAATAATCACAGACCAACAAAATTTACCTTTTTTTTTTTTGGAAGCAGAAACTTGAATATATATTTCCGAAGGATTTAGGTGCGCTGGATCCTAATCTGGCATCAGAATTGCTCTATCACGTCAGGTTTTTGAGATATCCTAACCTAAAAGCGCAAAAAACACTGTTTTTTGTCATATTTGAGGTTATGTAGTAATGCCATCTATTCTTTTTCAAACAAACTAATACATTGAATCTAAAAGTACAAGGCTCCCTCCTTCGAATGCCGTTGAGTTTGCTCAAATATCTTTTTTTTCGTTGAGATATCACATGTTGAAATGTTTAAGTTTATCAGTTTCTTAATATGCTAAAATCTACTAAAAATCCCTTCCTTAGACATCAAACAGTCGATTGCAATTCAGAAACTTCATACCCATACGGTTTGTGGGTTTGGAGTTGGTGGGCTTGGGGTTTGTAAGCTTGGAGTTTGTAGATTCGGGATTTGTGGGATTGGGGTTTGTGGGTTTAGGGATTGTGGGTTTGGGGTTTGTGGGTTTGTGGATTTGCAGTTTGTGAGTTTGAGTTCGTATGTATTGAAGGTTTCTGAGTATGAAGTTTCTGAACTGCAATCAACTGTTTGACGTCTAAGGGATCCTTAGTAAATTTTCGCATATTAAGAAACTGATAAACTTAGAAATTTCAACATGTGATATCTCAACGAAAAAAAAAAGAAGATATTTGAGCAAACTCAACGGCATTCGAAAGAAGGAGCCTATAGTATTTTTAAATTATCTGTATTTTTTTTTTGAAAAAGAATAGATGGCATTACTACATAACGTCAAATATGACAAAAAACAGTTTTTTTCACTTTTAGGTGAGAATATCTAAAAAACCTGACGTTATAGAGCAATTCTGCGGCCAGATTCGGATTCAGCGCACCAAAATCCTTCAGGAATGCATATTAGTGTGTCTGCTTTTTGACCCTTGTTGACCTGCGTAATCATTTCAGTTAATTATAATAGACTGGTTGGCAGTGGCGGTTTTACCATAAGAGCTGCGGAGCTGCAGAACACATAAAATTTTATGTATTTAATCATATTAAATATCAACAAAATATTTAAAGAATCCAAATGTACTCGCGCTAAAATAAATCTAGGAGCTTATATTATTATTTATTGCGACGCGAGCTACGCTCCTTAATATATGCAACCTCATATACACAATGTGTGCACAGCGAACAATTATATGCGTCCTTTGTTTTTATTGGCTGATCAGGCACGTGACCCAGTACACGGAGATAGGGGCTTTTGCGGCTGCAATAGTCACAGCGCTGCAGTCTGCACTCTGTAGTAAATGCAGTAATATTTCGTACGTGGTATGTGGTGGTTTATTTCTGCGAGCGGCACGTGTGAATATTTTCGTTTAGGCGTCTACGGATATTATAGTTATTAAAATGAATAGCGTTTC
>NW_019419563.1:1806-8233 GCF_000390285.2 Anoplophora glabripennis
AAGAAGTCAGTTAGATTCTGCATATTGGGATAATATACGGAAACACAATGAACAGGTAACGAAAAATTGTTATGTATTATCTAATATCATAGACTGCAAAAAATTTTGCGGAGCTTTCGAATTAGAACTTCGCGGACATGATGAGACAGAAAATTCGGACAACTCTGATGTGTTTCGTGGACTCATAAATTTAGTGCAGATCTTGACGACATATTAAAAGAACATGGGTATGACCGGGATTTCCTGTGATTGTACCGGGAATTAGCTGTATGGTCCCGTATTTCGGATTTGCAAGTATAACTCCCGGAATATATGTACGTATATATATAAAAAGATAAAGAAAAAATCATAACACGGCGAGGAAAATTAAAATTCGTTGAATCGTTGGTAAACTTCACAAACGATTTTTTTGTTTTTAAACAATATTCAATAATTTAATAAAATATATTTAGTTTATTCCAATTTATTTATACCGTCAGTAGGTAATTCGTGAATAGATATTTCAAAAAGGTATCAATTTCAAAAATCGTTGTGAAAATCTGTATTTTTGTATAAATTCATTGTTCCTTGAAATTCAGAAGTGCCAGGAAAACGCGTGACCTTGAAAATTTTAAAATTTTTCGCCTGCGGCGCCATTTACAAGCTCTCCGGGCACTTAATATCCCGGAATTCAATTCAACAAATGTAACAATTCTAAGCAGAACACATTCAATCAATGTACACGCGCCGCCACTGCTGGTTGGTCTAAGTGTTTCTAGCAGAACTTCGTTTCCATGCTCAATATTCCCGAGTCTTATTAACATACTGTATAAACCTTTAATTTTTGTGAATCAGAAATAATAAATTTCCAGTCTGAGTGTAATCCAATTTTAACCTGTTATTTAGTTGACACATGGTAAATTGATTGACATTGATAAATCTATAGTTTAATTTATATTTTATTTTGTAAGATGTAGGAATAAGGCTTCATTTCCATATTTTCATTTAATTATAGCCGGGCATATACCCCGTAAAATAGCTGTTTCTAGCAATATATCACCTTCCTGTTTCCACTGCTCTCTCGGGGGGAAGGAGGTGCCACACTTCCTAACCTAAGTCGGTCCTCTGCTTCCGTGACCCTCATGGCGGATATTAGGATATCCTTCTCCTCCCTGAGGGCCACGGAAGCGTGACCCTCAGCGTGTCCTTTCTCTGTCCAACCACCTAAGTCCCTTATCCTTAGATATGTCGCCATCGCCTCCCTTATAATCCATGTAGATAGGGTCGGCAACCCCAGAACGAGGTAATCCTTTCAACATGTGGCCCCCAAGACAGTTTACTATCCAGAATTACCCCCAGGTATTTGACTTCCCAAACTGACCAAAGTCAGGGACATACATGGTTGGGCCCTGAAGTCGTCTATCCCTTGCCTTCTCCTTGTAAGAAGCCCATCTCTTCACACCACTTCACTATGATCCTACAGGCTCCCTGCATTCTGTCCCATACCACGTCCAAAAACCGGTCCACGACTAGAACCACGCCATCGTCAGCGTAAGCTTGGGCGTCTCTATATCCCTCCATGGTTAGGCGTTCCAGGAGGCCATCCATAGAAGTGGCGAGAGGCAGCTGCCTTGATCCACCCCTCACTCCAAGGTCACTGCGACAGTCCCCCATAGTTGCACTAACCCACTCACCATATGACGTTTTTTTTTTTGAAAAAAAAATTTAATACCCTAATACCCTTAAGAAAGAGTAAAAAATTCAATATATTTCACTTGCCTCATAATATTGTCACTAGCTACCATTCATTATACCTGTGTGTTTTAAATTTTTTCAATATAAACTACCTTTAGTAGGTAACTAGATATATTAAATTAGGATACACCTATTATCCTTATTTAATTAGGGAAAAATTATTTTTTACGGTTTCAGGTTCAGACCTTCAAAAATTATGTTTAATCTTGGAACAAAATGTTAACATCTTCTAAATTTTTTAACATGTTAAAAGTAGCTTATTTGAGGCATAATATTTGTTTTTATCCTGTTAATTAAGTATTTAGTTATTTGTATAAAAAATTAAAAATTAATTTATTAAAATAACTTTTTAATATTGCCCAACACTAGTGTATTGATTATATATAAAAAATTGTTTTTGAAGAAACAGATTTACTTGTCTAGAAAAAAATATATTGGAAAATAAAAAACTATTTATAATTGTAATAGCGAATTAGCCTAATTATTTAAATGCATACATCTTAATAACACAACAATAGCTTGAATCACTAACTTTCTTAAGCTGCTACTAACAATAACGTTTAATCTAGGACGGTATTTGATTTAATATTTGCGTAGGACGACTTAATTCTGACTTACTTCGAAATTTTTTATGTATGCATTGCCGATTGTCTCCAATAAAACAATAATCACAGGTGGCAAGGATTACGGAATAGGTATATCTAAATCAAATTTCCCACTTTTTTTAGTACGATGTGGTCTGCGATTTGTCGCTTCTATAGATAGCAATCTATACACATCTCTTTATGCATTTCGAGCCCGGTGCGACGAATTTAAAATGAATTACGATGAGTCAAAATAAAGCCCGCACCCTTAAATGCCAGTGTATGTCATTTGCCACGATATCATTTCCAAAACAAAAGGTCGCGAAAGTAAAAACAGAATGACAAAGCGTCTCGTCCATCCTGAAAATTAAACAGGTCCGGATTTATAAAATTCGTTTCTAATTTTTTTGCCTTGATACGACCTTATTTACAATAAAATACTGAGGAAATATAATACCTACACTTAAAACTATTATTGTTTCTAGTAATGGAACGGATGATTTTTTCTAGTGCTGTATCTTGTTAGCAATGAAAACGAAATTTATTTAGTTATCTGCATGTAGGTACTTTTCACATTTCAGGCGTGGATATCTATAATAAATTCGTTCATGCAAGTCATGAAAAAATTGAAAAATAGCTGAAACATGTAACGATTTTTTATGCATAACTTTTAAACTGATGAACCAATTGACATGATTGAATTGCCGATATGATAATTGACAGATATTGTTGGTGTAACTCAATGTTGGATGAGGTTTTAGGAAACCGAGTGGTTGTTTCCTACAATATCATGTATTAAAAACCTTATTTCGCCTAGTAGGTACAAGATTAGCCTTGTTTTCTGATTGTTTACAAGTTCATAGAGTTAGTAGTTTCAAAGCAATGCTTTGTAACGATAAGCAGTAGACACATTCAGTAATATTTAATTTATAAATTGTTTTTACATTTCCCGTACGTACTTGTGACGTCACACCACCCGACTAGCTTGACCTGACGACTCACATGAACTATAAACTATTGTCTTATGTCATTTATTTGTGGTACAGGCTTACTTTTTTCTGTTTATTGGTATTTTCCATTTGTGAAATTTTTTTTCTGTAACATAATATTTTCAGTAATTATTTTGAGGGAGAAATTGTTGAACAAATAAATATTATCATTTTTTTCACATTAACTAACTCTGATATACAAGGTGTGCCATTTAACACTCCCGCTGCTAATATCTCTGAAATGAAAAAAATTATTTTAGTTCCGGAAACTGGGATTGTTAGGTCCCTCGAATAGCTTCAAATTGTAGTTAGAACTGTTAGTTCAAATCTTTCTGTATAGATGGCGTGGCGATAATGAAAAATATTTTGATCCCTGGAACGTGGAAATGTAGTCCATTTGAAAAATCGTTAAATTTTGAGAAATTTTTGTAATATAAAGTTTTTCCCTATATTCAGTTGTTTTCGGGATATGTCGACTTCAATATGCAATTTATGATATAACAGGAAAAGCTATTATTTTATCTAAATCACACCGAGACAAAATATTCTTTTAAAATATTGTTATAATGACTTTATTCATGCCACATACTAACCAACAAATAATAAAAAAATAAATGATCAACAACAGAAAAAAGATTGTACAATGCTAAATCGTATAACTAGTATAGTTAAATTGAAAGACGCAAACTGATAAAACTGTAATTATTGGAAAACTAATAGGTATGCCATTGTTTTATTTTAAACAAATGACATGAGCCATGAGCCACCTATGACTGCATTTTTTAATAACATTTGATAAAATGCGGTTCTTCTATGCCCCTTATAAGATTTAACATTGTACAATTTTTTTTTCTGTAGTTGAACATTCGTTTTTTTTATAACTTATTGTTTGTTAGTTAGTTTGTAATGTGAATAAAGCCATTATAACAATATTTTAAAAGAATATTTTGTCTAAGTGTAATTTAAATAAAATAATAGATTTTCCTGTTATATCATACATTGCATATTGAAGTCGACATATCTCGAAAACAAGTAAATATGGGAAAAAACTTTATATTACGAAAATTACTCAAAATTTAACGATCTTTCAGATGGATTTCCACGTTCCAGGGAACAAAAAAATTTTAAGTATCGCTACGCCATCTATACAGAAAGATTTGAACTAACAATTCTAACTACAACTTGAAGCTATTCGAGGGACCTAACAATCCCAATTTCCGAAATTAAAATAAATTTCTTCATTTCGGAGATATTGGCAGCGGGAGTGTTAAATGTATGTAATAAATGTGTAATACTTTCTGAAAAAAACTTGCATTTTTTAAATGAGATAAACATGTAGGTATTGATTAAATCTGATAAAAATTCTTTGGAAAACATATATTTGTTCTACGAGTACTTTTATAGTTAACCTTGTTATTAAGTAAAGTATTCGGATAGTATAGCTGTTTTAGAATTTGAAATAAACATAGTTCAAAAACAAGAATTATTGTGATATAACTATTTTAGCAATAAAATAATATGTTTTTTTGCGAAATACAATCAGAAAGAAACCACAGAAATTAAAATCAATCAGGAAATAGTAATAGAGAATTATTTTGCAGAATACAATTGAATGGTGTTGTTCAATCCACTAGGTATCAGAAAACAATTTCATTTGAATGATTTTGAGAATTTTTTTATTGTTTATAATTAACCAATTTATTGGTTTGGTTATTTTCGAATTAGTGAACATAGATAGATAAGATATCTTTAGCCTTGTTTGTTCAAACTAATATTGTCTGTGGACATTCCCAGTATTTCATCTAGGTCAATGCCTTTGCTAGCGACACAAAAATCAAAAGTTGTGGTGACAATTTTAACAAATGCTTCATGATACTTTGATAAGGAGCCTCCACATTAATTATTATTGGGAATCGAGTGATCTTGAAGTTGCTGATAAATTTAGCCCAAATATGAAGCTGATGTCAACTTAATGAGACAATAATCTTAAATAAACTCATAAATTCTAATACAAGGTCTGTACTTGCGTTGACTCGAACACCATTTATTTTATAAGCTAAATGTTGAATACCAAACAAAAACAGCGTACCTTCGTTATCTGTCGATATCCAGTAAAACAGAAGTTTATGTATTACTACGTTGTTGTTTAATCCAGTGTGTATACTTTTATATGATTATCCATGGTTATCTCAGTGAGTTAGGTGGAAGTTTGAACCAATGCGTTGTGTAGAAATAAAATGTGCGATATTAAGACTATAATTTTGAATAAAAGAAGGATTGTTGATAATAATTAATCCAAAAATGCATCCCTTAGAAACCTTGTGAAACTCTACTATTTGAACATAGTAGAATATTGAAAAGAAAATCAAACTATTACGTTTTTGGAATATACATTGGAAACCGAAACTGAATAATTGTATAAAATAAACGTAATGTGGTATTCAAGTGCAAACTACACTACATTGTAAACGCTCATTGATTTATAATGTAGCCAATCGACTTTGGATTACCGATACTAGTTTTTCTCCACCGTAGGTATTAATTACTCAGTTTTAGTATAAAAAGTAATAATTCTTCCTGCTGAAAAAGCAATTTGTTTAATAAGTTGTGTCAAATATATGAGGAAGACGTTTAGAAATAAACTGATTAATTCAGGATACAAGATCAACGAATAAGATAATTTTTTCCGATAGACCTGTGGGTCATGGATATATTGTTGTTTGGTTGATTAATTTCCATTCTAGTTCCGACGTGGTCGGCTTAGACTTGGGTGTCTCGACAGACAATCTCTCCTTCAGAATAAACTCTGTAACTTTTTGGATGGTTTGCCTCTCTTTAGAGTTTTGGCCAAAATCTCTCCCTCACTAGCGTTCTAGTTGGTTCTAATGTGTGTCCTATATCTGCCCCGTTCTCCACAACTGCTGATTTTTTTATTTTGTTATTCTTCTCCTTTAGTCTCGTATTGACGCGTCTTCTCTTTTAACCAATGTATCCGCATGTACGTGCTGCATGTATCTGGGCCTAGAATTACGTCCTTGGGTATAGGACAGATAGACGTTTACAAGATATTATTCTTTTTCATTGTTAGCTTTAGGTATCCTAAGAGCAAATGGTGGATTT
>NW_019419564.1:0-3062 GCF_000390285.2 Anoplophora glabripennis
AGTTTCCTATTTCTTACATTTTGAAAACTTAAAACCGACAAAACTTTTTAAATACAAATAGTATTTTTTGAACCATATTATACCTATGTACAAGATCAAACCGTTATGGGCATTGTAGGGGTTACAGTTTCGATTTTCTCACATATTTGCGGTTTTCTTCCATTCTCAAGAATATTACAATAAAAATATAATCAAATGTGCCTTCAAAGACAAATATACTGTCAATCAGTATACTACAAATATCAATTATTTTAAATTTATTATATATTCTTGGAACATTCACCTAGAATCAGAATTATTAGCTGAATTTCTATGATTTGGTAATTTGCAACTGAAACAGAACAATTAATAAAATGAATTCGGTTCATAATCCTAAGAATTTTTCTCTAATTTTTGTATAATTTTTAATGTGGTGACAATTTTTAAAGAATAAATTATAAATAATTTCAAATAACTATTAAATGATTATCAGATAATTTTATGAATTTAGAATGAAGATGAAAGGAGAAAGATAGAGATAAATTTTGGTTACTTTAAATTTCATTGTTTTCTTAAAATGAAATGATAACACAGCTACACAAAAAAAATTGTCTGTACTTTTGATGTGACATATGTTATCCGTAGTATTTTTGCCTCCTAATCACGAATGCGGTGTATACGGCGGTTTTCGGGGTCGCTAATCGGCGCGAATCTATTTTTTTAAAATTCGTAATATCTTACCTTAATTGACCCATTTTTTTGAGGTTAGAAAAAGAACTATCAATTCTGACTATGGATTCGCATTCGGCGAGGTCTTAACCATATAAATTAACATTTGAATATAGAAAAAACAATTTTTGTACTTTTCCTGAATTTATTGGATATTTGACCTGTTTTTTTAGGTTAGGAAGTTTCTGTGATGTGATAGCTCAATTCTGACACCGGATTCGTGATCAGGAGGCAAAAATTCTACGGATAACATATGTCGCATGAAAAGTAGAGACAACTTTTTTTTTGTGTGGCTGTGTTTACTCTTTATTGTACTAGTGTATTTGTAGTAGTTTCAAAATCTCATTAGCTGCGAAATGCGCGAAAGGCGTGGAGTATCCACATAATTTTTCTAATAAGCACGTTGTGAAAACATTGACTCAGAATTAGACCACGTGCCTCACTACAACCAGAAATGAACTAAGGTGCTCGGGCATCAATACAGTCAACTGGCAAACGTTCGTTATATATATTTTTATTGCTTAAATTAAAATAATAAAGAATAGAGCATATAATTATGATATTTGTATTCGGAGCAAAGGCTTGTTTACGCTACGAGAGCTCGAGATAGACTGTGAATAATGGATGTAATGTTTTTAGGACGTAGAATAATTTAGGCGACGGTCGGAATTATGTTTCTGCGCATATCAAGGTCAAAGCTCATAAGATTTTGAAACAATTCTACTAATAATAGCATCCCATTGGAAGAAAATATTATTTTTTGTAAATATATTCCCTCATTGTTTAAAAGATGCAACAAAAGTGAAACAATGCATTTTATTTCATTATGAAACGAAAAGAAAATCATTGTCCTACAAAGAACGCTATTGTATGTAGCTTGCTGAGTTTCATTCGTGTCCAATTCCTCAAACTTTGCAAAATATTCATTCATGGTGAATGTCCCATGGATATAAAATAAATTCAAAATATCTCATTAGAATAATTATTTTGCATTTTTCTTGTCGCTTAAATCTTGATACTTGTACAATACTGAATGACGACACCAATATTTGCCTTTCAAGGAACATTTGATGATAATTTTAACGTAATGTTCTTGAAAATGTAAGAAAACCGCAACAATATGAGAAATCCAAACAATGCCTACATTGGTAAAAATATATTTTGACCATCTACAATATGGTGGAAAAAAATACAGGGAGTTCCATTTGAATTTAAATAGTTTTGTAGGTTTTAAATATTCAATAGGTAACGTAAAAAATGGTTCACATGGTATAATTTTCCTTAGATAATTTTGAAGTGGAAGGTAGTGCATCTCATGTTCTTTGCGTGTTCCGAAAAGCAAGTGAAAGCTTCCAGAACGAAGAAAGATATGAAGAATTTTCGAAATGATTACATCTGTCAAAATTTTTATAAAATGTCTATTATATCGGAAACGGTTAGATTTAGGTACAAGGAAGCTTTAACATTTTTATTTATTTTTAATTTAACTTGCCGATAATGCAATAATATATAGGATGTTCAATTTAAAATAACGAAGTTGATAGTTTCTTCCGGTACAACCGGAAGAGCTACAACAATGGCATTATTTTAATTAAAACTCCCCGAAAACACCAAAGCCTAAATTTTTATAATTGAAAGTAGGTAGCCTCTGAAATATTCTAACGGGCCGTCACCATAAGATAGCCTGTATATTTGAATGTCCTAGGCAAAATTAAACTACCCTGGAGAATAAAATAGACAAATAAAAAATTAAATCGTAATGTCTATTTTTATTATGGTATTTACTTGAAACCTTGTATACTAAAACTAAAATCTAAAGCGGCAGTTTCACATAACAGTTGACTGTTATCGCAGCGATTTTTAAGAGGTGGGGGATTTTCTACTGTGATAGATTTACTGCTATGAACTGATTGACTATACTTTTAAGTTTCAGTAATATATTATTTTTTTAAATAGTGCCGAATAAAAAAGTAGTGGTACATGGTATTATTACTTGTTTAGTATTAATGAAAAAAATTATTATTGAAGAAACGGTTATTATCTAAACGAAAATTCATGAAAAAAGGTACTGGGTGAAAACACCTTTATTAAACAGACCTCGCTTTGACTTGGACAGTAAATATTATCTGTGGCCGTCTCTGTACGCTGGTTATCATTAATTTTATTTTTTTCTAATAAATACGTTGCTCTTATGGAATCTAGCTTTTTTTGACGAGTTCTTCGCTTATACCTTTTTCAGCAATATTTGCAATTGCGGTTTTTCTTTTCATTTTATTATTATAATCTGGTGACTTTATATACCATAAGCATTCATTTTCGCGATATAATTCAATTATTAAAAATATTTGTTCGTC
>NW_019419564.1:5704-8204 GCF_000390285.2 Anoplophora glabripennis
TATTTATACAATGTTTTACAATACACTTGCCCATGATAGAACGTCTAATTATCGAAATCACAGCGATGCGTACACATCAAATGCTAGGACACGACTGAGCGCTGGGCTCCAAATCAGGCTCCAAAGTGTTTTCACCAAAGTCGCTCTATAAGCCAGTCTAGGTGGTCTGTGGATCAAAGCGGTATGATTCACATCAATAGACACCTGACAGTGGAGATACGCCTACCTAACAGTCGCTGCGATAACAGTTGACTGTTATATGAAACTGCCGCTTAAAAATGTTTCAAATAGCTTTATTCCAAATCTAGTATCGACTCATTGCGATTGCGTAGGTATTATATTTTCTAACCATTCCTCCAAATTGGTATAAAACCAATGAGAAAGGTATATCAAAATCAATTACTATGTTGTCAAAGATGCTAAAGCAGGTGGCAACATGCTTGATAATTTGAAGATAATATCAAAATTATAACACAATTAATTGCAGACAAAGGCTATACATAGTTGTGATTGATGAAAAAATGGTTATTATTCCCCGCCTATTCACTTTCTTTTAGCAGCAGGAGGAAAAAGGCGTCGAATTTCTTATTAATATTCTAAAGGATGGCCGGCTTAGATGGAAGTTTGCATTCAGACTTATATATTGTACGTTCTTCGAAGTCCTTTCAACGTTTTAAGATAAATGGTTTTATTCGCGCCGTATAAAATTGGATTTGAAGATTTAAATTCAACTGTTCTATTTTTCAACGCATCGGTTTTACATATTCCCCGAACCGAAATAAATCATAAAGTATTAGATGAGATAGAAAAAGTTTTAGCGGGAAATTAATCTTCAGGCAGCACATTTGGAGGTACGGCACGGATAAAATGGACGGTAAGTTATTAAGCGCCACTTATTGGGTATTATAATGCGCTCAGACCTGATTTTAGAGTTGTTAATGGTTTTAGTCGATCAACTAAATACACACGCTTGTTTATACTACTAATTGTTTTCTAATAGGATTATTGGACCAACTGAGTTTGGTTTTTATTCCAATTTTTAATTGGAACACTCGAATTTAAGCTTACACTCGTCTTTGTACAAGAAAATGGAATATTGTTAAAATACACTTTCATCAGCTTTATTTTGCTTAAAACCAGATAAAACTGTATTTAAAAAAACTATACAGGGTGTTTCTGAAATAAATGCGTACTTTGAAAAGGGTGATAGCACGAAAATGAGCAAATGACGGTCTAAAACATTACTTTTTAAATTGAGCAAAATTTTTCACATGAAGGTTTAAACAAATTTAAAGCCGTCTCTGGTATGTCAGCCAGCTGTACCTTTGATATCGAAGTTGCCGCGCGCTGTGTAAAAGCGCTGATGGCGGTTTATTGCCAGTGGTTTCGACATCAAATAGCATAAGTTGAAAATGAAAATTTTATAATTTTATTGTTCCATTACTGTCAACCTCAAATATCAAAAGGAAGTTACCGAATTTAAGGTAATAAGCTAAAATACAGTAAATTGTGTAGTCTGGAATATTTATTTGTGGCATCTTCAAGCAGTTTTAATTTTGGAGTATTTTTCGACACTGGATATTAAAAAATTATATAAATATAATAATACATTAATAAAAAACCATATAAATATACCCTCCACAAGTATCAGTCATGGACTAATTTTAACAAAGTTATTTTTGCGTACTTTGAAATCTCACAATAAGAAGCATTTTTATTTTATTTCAAGAGGCAGGAAGATAATTCAAATCAAGTGAAAAAAAAAATATTTTTCTTAAAATTGTTCCATATAACCGCCATGCCTATATAAAGTATAGTATCTATGATTTCTGACAAATCCTGAAAAGAGGAGTTTTGTTACAAACATGAGTTTTTAGATGTTTTGTAGAAACAAATCTAGGGGTTTAAGATCAGGTGACGTAGCTAGCCACTCTATGGTCCTTTAGGTATTCTTACACAGTCCACTTTGATCTAGCGATTACTTGTATTCTGGAAGACGATAACATGCGGGGTCTTCTCAAATCTGATGTTTGTGACGAAACCCGCATCTCTTCATGATTTGCTCAGAGAATAGTTCACCAATGTCGACTGTTGAGACTCCAGGTGAGTTCCAGAATGTTTGTACACATTTTAAAAACATGTTATAGTTATACTGAGTGTCCCAGAATAACGTGTACAACAGAAGACCACAGATTCGTGGACTCCAAATAGGCAGATCTAGGCTAATTCACCTATATCCGAAATCGCTTCGTTTGGCCGCTAGATGGCCTCAAAGTTGGTGAAAATTTTTTGAATTTAGTAAATAACTCGAATACTTATTAATCGATTTTGATTATTTTTGGGGTATGGACTTTTGCTTTCGATCTACACATTTTGGTGTTATACAGAGCATTTTTTAAATCTTTCAAAATTGATGTACAGTGATAATATCCGTTCATAACTTTTTCCTCTTTCGGGCAATAATGACAACTATTTTTTATCTGATAGGTGTTCATTTGAA
>NW_019419565.1:0-8265 GCF_000390285.2 Anoplophora glabripennis
AAAAAGCCGAGCAATCAAGTCGAACCACTTGTTGTACAGGGTTTTGAGGTCACTGGGTCAGAATCCGAGGTTAGTTTGTCTGTATCAGGTCATTTAAAGGTCGTCTCAAGGTCATTTCAAGGTCAAATTAACAAAACCGAGCAAATAAGTCTAAACGCGTGTTAAATAGGTTTTTGGGATAGCTCAGTTCGAATTCGAGGATAGTTTGTCTGCGTCAGGTCATTTGAAGGTTATTTCAAGGTCAATTAAAGGTCAAACTAACAAAAAACCGAGAAATCTATGACCGTTTTTGAAGTTCCCTGTGTTTGAATTCAAGGTCCGTTTATGTATATGTATCAAATCAAGTTTAAGGTAATTCTAAGGTTGATTTGAGAAAAAAGACGTTTCCTGGTAGGATTAGTGAGGGGTGATTTTGCACCTCCCTGTATTTCACCGAATCTTGTTGGAAACTAAAGACTGAATTGACCATATTTCTGAACGTAGAATTTCCTGCTCATTTCATCTCCGGATAGAACAAATGGGTTTTCTATTTGAAACTGAGGTTGACCTTCAAATGTCCCCTAAGTTTGACCTCTGGTTTTGACCAAGGTCATTATCGTACGGCCCCCTTTAAAACCTTACAACTTTCGTTCTGGAAGTTTTTCAATTGGAGGTTATGCTGTAAAATTATTCAGGGTGATCGATTAAAATGGGACACGCTGTATATGTCAAAGGATGAGTAATAAAGGTCAAAACTTTTTTATCAATCCAGGCGTTCTATAATACGGTGGTGCTTGAGCTTGACGCATCGCATGTAAGTCCTTTTTACTCCTACACTCAAACTGAATGTACTGTGGAGGCTCGGATCCGCTGAAAAAATTAAGACCCTCATTCCTGCTGGGGACGGGGGTGAATGCTTAATCCGGCCCGGGGGATGAATCGTTTACGAGCGAGCCTGTCAGGAGGTGTTCCCCAAGACCGGGATATGTATGTGGGTCACAACTCGGGCCTCCTGTTTACGACTGTTTCGGGACCGCCTAAGTGAATATCGCGACGTCGGACGGGCTCTTTACAGCGCTCGCGTTGCCGGGTTAAAGGTTAATGAGTCGGCGGGGGTTAAGCTCGACGGCACGCCGCTGTCCTGTGCGTGCGTCCTTGGAAATTCGTTGGTGGAGTATATTCGTGGATTTAAGATACCTAATGATTGCGTCGAGCTGCCACCAGGTCTCAAAACAAGAAGTTCTAAACAGGTCCGTACTGAATTGTTTTTTAATAATTTATTTCTATTTAACTTTTTTGTTTACGTGTTTACTTTGTCAAGGTTGATGTTAGAATAACAAAAATAGAAGAAGGTATTTTTTTTGAGAGATTACATTAGCAACAATTTTACAAAATAGACAAAATTTATAAGTAAACTTAATCATCAGTCCATAAAGTTATAAATTGTCCGTGACTCGGCAAAGTTTGATTTGTGCATTTCTAAATCAATTTTTATATGTAACGTTTCGTCTGTCCAGGACCATCATCAACTTCAATTTTTTAAATACGACCCTGGAAATTTTATTACATTTTTTGCAAGCCTTCATGACCCCCAATACTGTACTGCCTCAGCTCGAACCAGATTCAGACGTTTTGTCTCTAAAAATTCATCTTCAATGTAGGTATTCGTTCCAAATTTATCAATTTTTTTTTTAGATTTCCATGTCTATATCTTAAATTATTGTACACTCTAAGTGTCGTTAGACCCTAAACACTTCATAATTATGATTAAAATGAAAACAAAAAAAATTCCAAAATTTTTCGATTTTTATTTTTTCATTAATTTAAACATTATTTGCGGTAAAAATGTGAGGAAACCTCAAAAAAACTTTTTTCCCATTTTAATCATGATTATGAAGTGTTTAAGCTCAAAAAACGTGCCCCATTGATTTTTTTCAAAAGTTTGACTGTTTGAAACAAAGAAACGTTTCGCTAGATCGAGATGAAACTTCACAGGATGCTTCTGGGTATATCGAACTATAAATATGAATGCTTAACATTTTTAGTCATTTCGTGAATATTTATAATTTAGCCGTCAATTTTCTAAAAAACCATAAATTACCGTTTTTTTCTGTTTTTTAAACGACCTATTTTTTTCTCGGGTCTCGAGAATTCTCGACTAGGAATTCCCGGGAATTCTCGAATTCTCGAGAAATTTCTGAAACTTAAAAAAGTCATAATTTTGGTATTGCAATGCGAAATATAAATATGTATTATACTTAACAATCATCATTAACATTTATTATTTATTCAGTATTTTTATTAATTACTTATGTTTCTACTTCTACTAACAAAACTAAATTAAACTTTGAGTTTCTTCTTAAAAACCTTTAACTTGTTTTTTTATTAAACACTTTCAATATACTTATGTTTATTTCAATGTTTTTGAATCGTAGTTTTCTTCCAATAATAATTATTAATAATCATTAATCATGCAGTCTTTTAATTAAATAAATAGTAAATAAGGAATTTAACCGAAGAAATCTTAAAAAAAAAAAAGCTTTAATTTAAAGATACAGAAGCGTTCTTCCTATTAATTTATCACTTCAACATTAGGTATCTGCTTATAATAAAATTTCTACACAGACTTATAACTAGGTACAGGGTGATTCACTATATTTTGACCCCCCCTTTAACTTTTTTGTTTTAAGAGTTATAAAAAAATGTGAAATACAAAAGTTGCACGATTTTTTATGAAATTTTCGAATATGATAGTAGAAAAACAAATGAAGTTCAAACAAAATGGCCGCGGATGTTAACTTTGTTAATTTAAATGGAACACCCTGTATATTTTTACACATTTGGATAGAACGTTCCCTGTCGAGCACAGTCATATATGGTTTGTTGGGTCCATCTCTAACAATAAGCGAGATAATATTAAAAAACGAAAAGAACGTTTTTTTATTAAGAAAATAAAATATTTTGTAATTGTTGGATGTTTTTCGGGCATTTCTAAATCCTTACGTAATTGGAAAAAAGGCAGAAATGCCTGAAAGAGGTCTAACAATTACAAGATGTCTTATTTTTTTAATAAAAAAACATTTAGTTCTTTAATATTATCTCGCCTATTATTAGAGATGGACCCAACAAACCATATATGACTGTGCTCGACAAGGAATGTTCTATCCAAATGTGTAAAAATATACAGGGTGTTCCGTTTAAATTAACAAAGTTAACATCCGCGGCCATTCTGTTTGAAGTTCATTTGTTTTTCTACTATCATTTTCGAAAACTTCATAAAAAATCGTGCAACTTTTGTATTTCACATTTTTTTATAACTCTTAAAACAAAAAAGTTAAAAGGGAGGTCAAAATATAGTGAATCGCCCTGTACATTAAAAAAAGAATCATCAAAGTAAACTAAAGCCTTAAAAACTTAAAATAAATAAATCATGAGCTGGTAGAGAAACCACTTTAACCGCTCAGTTATTTGTCGAGAAACGAATTGAACGCATGAACGAAACGAACTCCAGTTAAGAACTTAAGACGCGCGTGATTTTTAAATTTCTCGATTTCTCGACACTTTTTTCTCGTCTCGAGTAAGGCCAGATTCCTGGGAATTCTCGCTTCGAGAAGTCTCGACCAGAAACCCTACTGCCAATTCTCTGTACGACCATTTGTCGTAAAAGGATTCTTTTCCATTAAAAATCCGACATTTCGATGAAAAATGGTCATATCGAAATTTAAAAAAAGAAAATTGAAGCTGAATAAACAAGGGTACATAAGCACAAACCGAGTAGGCAATGAACCGGATAAATGTTAATTAGGATAGGGTAATAAAAGTAGGTACCTGGGGACAAGGATAAAACCGAAAACATTTCGAGGCACGAATCAGAAGTCTTGAAGTCTAGTTCCTGCTCGGTTGTGTCTCGTGTTACCAGCAAAATTAGTAGAATAAAGTTTTCCATGCTCTCACTTGAAGACCAAACCACTATAGATCTAAAAACTAGAATCTTAGAGCTTCGAATTGTTTTTTTTTAATTCCCGATACGACCATTTTTCACCTAAAAACAATCTGTCAAAAATCACGGAAAAATTTCGGAAATTCTTTTGACCCTTTAATTTTTGCATTAGTTTTTGTAAAATTTCCTATGTATTTGTGTATTCCACAATTTTTATCAGTGTACTTTGACGTGTCAGTACTGGGACACCCTGTATAAATGAGATCTTCTGTTCTACTTTAATTTTATAATGAAAGCCAAGATATCGAAGACCCAATGCATACTTTGCCGAACGTTTCCTTTCAGTTTTCAGTTCACTTTAGTTCCAGCAATTTCGCGGTTTGTTTAGCTACATTTTTTATATCCCGTCGAGGCCGAACCCCCTTTTCTACTTGGAATCGTTAACTTTTGTGTGTAATTTGGCAAATGGCCCCTCTCATTTGGGTTAACTGAACGGCGTTCTCAACCCGAACTTCTTGTTGGACTTTACGCGAACGCTCATAAATAAGAATACTTGTTAGGACAACTTGGAGGATCGTCCCACCTCCTAGGAATTTACGGTGGCTCATTAGAGATTACGGGAACCGATTCGGGCGCGTCTTCGACGGAATCCCGGTAGAAATTCATCCCCTAGCCGGGGCTAATACGGAAAATACGGCAGGATCCGCGTGTCGTTATCGCGGTCCGGGGACCAGCGATAGGAGCGATCCTGCGGTTGTACAAGCGAAACGGCCGTCGCTGGCCGATAAGCGTTATCGGATACCACCGACGTGCGAAGTTTTTCCCATAAAGGGGATAGAGTTGTGATGTTAAGGGGTGAAACGGAAGTCCGGTCGCAGAAGTTGCAGCGGAGCCAATTTCGATAGATTGTTTTTGTTCAAGTATGCTACGTGAATAGTAGATTTGTTTTACGTCTGTATGAAAATAGTATATTACGTAATAAGTGTTGTAAAAAGCATTTTACGCACGAATGGAAAAGTTACGCACGACGCCGCGTAGCGGCGAGTGCGTAATTCTATGAGTGCGTAATTGCATTACACCACGTATTACGTACTATACTTTNCCTGATTTTGAACTTCTCTATTACTATGTGGGTTTTCGTCCGACCAATGATGAGTATTTTTCCGGATTGGAATGCCATGACTAATAAAATGACTTTCGTCTGTCCACAGAATGTGGTTATACAAATTAGGATCATCTAATGCAACTAAGAACTGAGAAATAAAATTTTTTCGCCGTTCAGTATGTATTTTATAATCGTGAAATTTGTTAATTTTGAAAACTCTTTGAATTGCATTATATGTCAAATTTAACTCTCTGGAAGCCTTTCTAATCGATGCTTCAGGATGATTTTCAAAATAGTTTATTATAATTGCCACATTTTCATCAGCGGTTACTGTTTTTAGTCTCACCCTATTAACTAAAAATGATTTCTTATTCCGACGGAGAACATTTTCCAATTTGCTAAATACTTGATTTGGAAGATTTATTTCGGGATATCTCAGTGCGTATAATCTTCTTGCCCGTAATGCATTTTCAGGGCTTCTCCGAAAATTAACAGCATATCCACTTTTTCGTCATGGGAAAACATTTTATTACTGCTACTTCTCAGTAACTAGTACTAATGAACGATCACAAAAATTAATTCTATAAACTCTATAATGATTATTCAAAATTCTGACACTTCTCATTGAGAATATGTCACATGAAAACAAATACTGTTTCTTTGCCTAGCCTGCTTGCATTTATTTAAAAAATAATAAAGTTCAACGAATAGAATTTACAACCTTTATTAAAAATGTGGGGCAAAAACTATCACAACAGAAAAAAATTTTGCAATTGTTTTTCACTGTTTAGTTGCACTGGAGAATTACAGTAAAGCTTTTAAATTATATGAAGTGTCATTTTTAATAGGTTTATATAGTTTTATGATGATGTCTTATTAACAAAGTACGATTTGGGAATCGACAATTTTTTAAATAATGGGAACATAAAAAATGTCAGGAAAAATATTCAAAATTAAGGGATCTTTATTGTGACATATTAAAAAATGTATGTTGCTGGCAAAAATTTTTTGAAGCGCCACGATGCCTAGCGTCGTAAAGATGATTTCTGTATTTTGACCCTACCTTCAAGTAAAAGTAATCAGAAATGCAATAGTTTCTAAAATAATTTACTTTTCTCAGCCGTGCCCCAGAAAAACTCATTTCTCCAGATAAATCGGTCACCCTGTACATAAAAAGTTGTGCAGAATCATAATACAGGGTGCCGAAAACTATGAGCAAAAATTTTAGAAAGTGATTCTACTTGCAAAAATAATGTTATAAATTATCATGACATTTTTCCACAACTCACAATCAGTATTAATGAAGTGGAACCTCGGTATTTTTTTTTAAATAATATTTTGCATCAAATTTAGTATACAAAATTCTAAAACCTCATACGACTTTAATGGCTCTTATTGACTTGAAAATTGATCATCATTTTTCTGTTCGCGGTTTTTCAAAAAATCTATTTTAGATCGCTAATATTAATCGTATAGGTACCTATTTAATGTTTTTGGATAATATTTACCATGTAACGATTATATCTCTTTAAAAAATGGCAATATATATATACCTGGATAGGAAGTTCATCGGAGGGCGACGTCAGAGGGGTGTCTACCGTCTCCTGGTGGCCTTCTTTCTCTTTGATCTCGGTCGCCTCTTTGCCCACATCCTGGTCGGCGTTATCCTGAAGGCGCACTATGATAGCAATGGTTGCGGCTTTTCTTCACCTCACTCACAAGGAAAGAGCACACGAATTCTCATAACAGAAACACAGAGATCCACACACTTAACACTTTTTGTTCCAAGTGTGGACAACTTAACAGTATATCATCCTTGTTTCTACGGACACGTTCTGACACACTTTGCAGGCAATTTACAAGTTTCCGCTATGCCGTTATAACTATAGTAAGAAATTATAAAGAATTTGATGCCGTAAAAGTCAAATGATTTGCTGCTAAGGCGAGGTGGGGCCTACAGGGAAAAAAACCTCTATTAGAAGTTGGAAGAGCGTACTTAAAGCAAAAGAAACTAAAAATCCCACAAGTAATCCTATTCAACTCGACCACAATACGACTTAATCTCCGCATAAAAAGCTATTATTTACTTAGAACTGGTATTTATTTAATGCCAGACCGATGTTTAACAAACCGCATCACGATAGGCACGATTTCTTTGTATATGACTCAGTGCAATGTAAACACCTCTGCTTTGTGGTTTTACAACAAACGAAATGTAAATCTTTTTAGGTTTATCCAACGAGATTGTTCCGAGAACACGCAAATTGGAAGCCGATGAGATTTTAATTGAGTTCTCACATAATTACCGATCCTTGGCCGTCGTAAATGATCGCAAGTAAATATTAATTCAAACAAGTTATGCAGTTACCGCGGCTTGACTTTCCATCATTTGTTTAAATCCGTGGGAACGCAAAAATTGGTTCTTAAAATGTAACACAACCAAATAATTTGGTTGAGGTTGAACAATGTAATTTTTGTTACTTTATATAAAAATCCGGCTCGAAGGACCACTATCATTATTTTTACAAAGCTTATTATTTAACTTGCCTTGTTAGTAATGGCTCAAATCTTGCAAATTAATTTTAAAACAGTTATCCCCAACCGATTGAGCTGGAATTTTGCATACACGTTTACTTTGGATGACAATGCATGGTGGCACTAAAAGTTTGTTTTTTAAATAATTTTTTTATACATGAACTTATTATTATTTGTATGTTATTTCGAAGAAATTGTTAAAAAGGAGTAGTCACATAATATTCTGCTCCCCCTATCATTTTAGAAAAAATGGAATGGAAGTTTTGGAAACACCTAGTATTAAATATTTTAATTTGTTGTTATACCATAATGTAGTGTTACCTATGTCCTTTACAGGTGGCAAAAATCTACTTGACATCGCTCTCCTGAAAAGAGTTACTAGTATCTCCGCGGACCCTTGCATCTGTCAAATTTTTTCTTTAAAAATTAATACTTCAAAATCTATAACTCCTAGGTATAGGGAATATTTAATAAAGTAACCCTCAAATTTAACGTATAATACGAAAATGCAATAATATATAGGGTGTCTCATTTAAAATAACGAAAGTTGGTGTTGCCATGTTGCCAAATTTTCAAATTTTTCTTACTTTCCTAGATATTGATCGAAGCAGTTCCCGGTGGGACACCCTGTATACATCCTCTAGTCCCATGATACCTCCCGCACATAATAAAAAAACACATATATACCCAAAACAGTACGGTATTT
>NW_019419566.1:0-5365 GCF_000390285.2 Anoplophora glabripennis
GGAAGGGCGAAATGGGCGTTGACTATTAGACGCCTTCATTATAGCCATCCTTGTCTATCACATGGATTTCTATGGCTTACTTTATCGCTCTCACGGAACTTCTGATAGACCATCGTTACTTTCCTACACTGTATAGATCTAGTTGCATTCCCTTGATCATAAGTAGGTGTAGGGACGGTTTGGCCTTGGCTTGTCCAGACGCCGCGCTCTGATTGGTTGATTCCTTATCTATTATCATATCTTCAGCGTTTTTGACATTTGTGTTGCGACCATAATCATCACGTCAAAACTCATTTGGATATTATACAGGGTTATCCCGGTACGGCAGAAAAACTTTCGAGGAAAACATTTTGGGAAAAAATGTTTCAGACAAACGTGTAAGGATTTTTCCCTGGCTGTCTGATAGTGACCTTGGATTTGACCTTGACTTTGACTTTCTAGGTCAATCTTAAGTTTTTTAAATGGAAACCCCTATTTTTTATTGCGGATTTGGAAAGAGCAGGAAATTTTACATCCAAATATGATCTTGACTATGACTTTGACTTTTCAAGGTCAAATGTCAAGGTCGACTTTCTAAAGTCCCGGTACGGCAAAACTTTCGAAGAATGCATTTTGGGAAAAAAATTTTCAGACACAAGTGTAAGGATTTTTCCCTGGCTATCTGATGGTGACCTTGGATTTGACCTTGGCTTTGACCTTCAAGGTCATTGTCCCACATTTGATCTTGAAGGTCATTGTCCCACATTTGACCTTGAAGGTCATTGTCAAAGTCATGGTCAAAACCATATTTGGATGTAAAATTTCCTGCTCTTTCCAAATCCGCAATAAAAAATAGGGGTTTCCATTTAAAAAACTTAACTTGACCTTCAAATGACCTTGAAGGTCAAATCCAAGGTCACCATCAGATAGCCAGGGAAAAATCCTTACACTTTNTGTCCCACATTTGATCTTGAAGGTCATTGTCCCACATTTGACCTTGAAGGTCATTGTCCCACATTTGACCTTGAAGGTCATTGTCAAAGTCATGGTCAAAACCATATTTGGATGTAAAATTTCCTGCTCTTTCCAAATCCGCAATAAAAAATAGGGGTTTCCATTTAAAAAACTTAACTTGACCTTCAAATGACCTTGAAGGTCAAAGTCAAGGTCAAATCCAAGGTCACCATCAGATAGCCAGGGAAAAATCCTTACACTGTTTGAAACATTTTTTCCCAAAATGCTTTCTTCGAAAGTTTTTCTGCCGTACCGGGTCTTTTGGATAACCCTGTATAGATCTAGTTCTCTTGTTTCATATCTTCATTTGTGTTATAACCAAGATTAAGTCAAAACTCATTAAAATGTTATATAGACTAGTTGGACTTGATCCATGGACTGAACGAGGTTATGGGTGATTGAACTAAGTGTGCTATAGGTGTCTTTGGAAGGAAATACAGATTAAGGTAACGAGGTGCTGGCTCTTCAAACTGAATTGATGTTTCACCTTCAAAAATATCGATGATTGATCAATTCGTCTCAATAGTGACATCAAAATTCCAGTTAGCTTAAGAGTCTAATATAAGTCATAAGTCTAGTACGGTTTGTGATTTGCTGTTTCCATAATTGATTTTTACTCTAAAAGCTGTTAGCCTTAAATTAGAATAAATTGGCCAGTTCATTGCACGCACAAATCAATGAAACACTTTTTTGGGTCAAAAATGAAAAGCAGATTTCGTTACAGTCGAATAATTCCTTGGAACAATATATATTTTTTCATATTGAGGGAGAGGGATTAAGTTCATAGAGATAAACTCCAATTATTCCAAGAAACAACAAGTCGTAGTTTTGTAAAGTGCAAAACTTGAAAATGTAGATGTGCTGTATTTACTATACGAATGGGGTTGGAACATAAAGCTGCACAGGCATTAAGAGCCTTTGTACATCCTAATTTTCATGGATGGGCCTCTAGCTACTCCAGCTCCCTCCCAGGTACGTAAACTCTCCAAGAGTGGTTATGACATCCGTAAAACTTCTCGAGGAAATACGTACGATGCATTAAGTTGGAAATACTTTTACGAAATGTATATCTTCGGGATATTGTTTGAAATTATACATTTGCGACAGGCGTAGCATTCATTTTTTCGTTCAACAATCCTCATTAGTTCTGAATACTTTTTTAAATTAAATAAGTGCGAAAAATAGTAGTAGTGATTCCTCGTTGAAGTTAAGAGGCTTCTTACATGTAAAAAAATGATTATCGGATCCTATTTCATTGTTTTACTATCAGTTACGTGCATTTGAAACTAGATTTCAGGTCATAATATCGTACCAATAAGAAAGAAAATACACTAAAGCAAAAAATTAAAGGGTCAAAAGAATTTCCGAAATTTTTCCGTGATTTTTGATAGACTGTATTTAGGTGAAAAATGGTCGTATCGGGAATTAAAAACAAGCATTTTGAACCTCGAAGATTCTAGTTTTTAGATCTTCCGGTCGAAATTTTTTAAGAACTACTATTATCATGCAATTCTAATAGCGCGACAAAAAATTTTTGCGTCCACGGAAATAAGTGTTATATTGCAATTAAACTAAAAAAAACATAATTTTGGAATATATACAGGGCGTAATTTTAAGTGTAGATCAATTTTTCAGGTGTTACAGTAAGTGTTTTCCTGAACACGAATATAAAATCCTTTTTCTTTGGAATTCGATATATAGCCAGTTATAATCAGTTTTTTGAACTGCATAATTCTTGTTACCTAAACCGAACCACAAGGAATTACCCTGGCAAGCTGTATCAACGTTGCCAGTTGTTGCCTTGTCAATTCAACTCTTACAGAGCGAGAATGGAGAATAATTTAGTAAAACATATTGCTTTTGTATGGCTTAGTGACGTGTTATTTTAAAGTCACCATATTTTTTTAGACATCAATGTGGACGTAGACACGTTACTAACTATACTATTTTTTAATTTCAAGTCATTTTATTCACTGGCTGAAATATCACTTGTATAAGCATCAGAAACCAAGCGCTTTGTCCATCGCATAACTTCGAGGAAAGTATGAGACGAAGTAAAACAGTTCCTTCCCTTTTGTTGGTAACTTTTGTTGGTAATATTTGTCTGCCCTTTTTAATTTTGAAATATTTGTGAGTGAAAGTTTTTTAATTTTTCGAGATTGGGAAATTCCTTAACAACATCAGGAGTAACATTCAGATTGCATTTCTGTGTTTATTAGGGATACTTGGGACTCGGATTAATTTACAACAAAGTATCGATCGTTCGAAAACATTTAATTAAAAGTCGTCAAGAACTTGGTAGCTTTGATTAATATTTGAGCTAACATTTAACAAGTTTCTTTGTCATCAGACCTTGCTTCATTACGATCGAATGTACAAAGTAACCGTTTTTTTTGGGGGGATATCGACTTAAGCACGTATTTTTAAACTTTGATACCAGATACTTCTGTTCACGAGAGAATTTAATTTTTTTTGTGAATGCTACATCTACTTAGAAAACTAGCCGCTCAGGCATAATTTTTCACAAGAAGCTTCTCGCATAGTTACGATGTTCAGTAAAATAAGCAAGTAAACGCAAGACATTACATACAGAAAAAGAAAAATGGAAACATCAACATCACTAAACATCGAGAACATCCTTCAAATGGAAAAACATTAATTAGGATTTAATTAAAACAACAAATTGGGATCATGCCACAACAAATCAAGATGTTGGACAGCAAAACAAAAAGAGATTTTACCTGCTCCTTAAGTCAAAACTAATCTCAAAATACCTGATTAAATCCTAATAATAATAAACATTTGATGAATGTGATTGGAGAAAGGTAGTTCTTGGTGGTGAAAATTCAAAATATTTGGAATTATTCAATTTTCATGGCTGACAACATTCATATAGGGTGGCCCAATAGTGCGACAAAGTTCAATATCTCCCTTATTATAAAGAGTTGAAAAGAAATATTTTATGGGAGTGATATGCCTGAAAAAGTTCACATTTTAAAAATATTTTGAATTATACAGGGTGATGCATTAGAGCGGAGCATCTTTAAGGTGGTTTTTCTTAAATGGAACACTCAGTATATTTTTACAAATTTGTATTCTACAGAAAATTCTCTTTCCAGCGATGTCTTTGTTTTTTATATTCGATGCGGCGATGCTAAGTTATTTAAAAAAATAATATAATCTTCCCTGGGACAGGGTTCTGTAAATCTATCCACTGTGCAGATACTACCAGTAATTAAGGAAAAATATTTTGTTGGAATGCGGACCAAAGATGTGGACAAACAACAAACGAAAAAAATCTTTATAATTTTGTACAGGATGTTCTACGCATAAGCTCCAGTTTAGCGAATTTCGAAGGACATTTATTCGATTTTTTTAAATAAAACACCCGGTATATTATTTTATTTTTGGGTTAATATGTTAATTACCTACAACTTTTGTAAGTAATAGTCTAAGTAAAATGTGTTTTAATTAAAGGGGTTTTACTAGAAAAGTGCCAATAATTTCAGAAAATAGTTATTTTAGACTTAGGATTATTATTATTTTTAGGATTTAGAGTATTATTTACAAAAGTTATTGGTAATTAATATATTAATCCAAAAATAAAATAATATACCGGGTGTTTCATTTAAAAAAAATCGAGAAAATGTCTTTCGAAATTCGCTAAAGTGGGGCTTATGTGTAGAACACCCTATTTTGTTGGTTGTCCACATCTTCCGCATGCCTTCAAAATATTTTTTCTTAATTACTGGCAGTACCTACACAGTGAATAGATTTACAGAAAAATATACAGAGTGTTCCATTTAAGAAAAACCACCATAAAGATGCTGCGCCGTAATGCATCACCATGTATAATTAAAATACCGGATCCGGTTGGCTCTTTCACACATAATTTAATTTCCAAAACGGTTTGGCCGATATTATTAGTCTCATTTTTATCACGAGAGCTGGATCGTAGACGCATTGCAATTATGTGGCTTGGCTATTGCTGATGTCGCAATAAAAAAAAAACAAAAAATATGAAAAATATCCAAAAAATATGAAAATGCTAAAGTTTTGTCCCACTGGACAGGTCTGGATTCAAGCAGTGATATAAAGAATGCTATATCTACTTCTAGCGAACAAACATTCGACATAGTCGCGTACAAATATTTAAATAAATAATTGACACGTCCTGTTCTTTTCAATGAAACCGGACGACTGAACCCGGCAAGCACCCGGCAAGTGTGAAAGCGTCAATACAAAACTATGCATTACTACCACTTCGGTCGCCGGATAGCCGGTACACGGCAGCCGGGCTGGCAGTGGTGGCGACCGGCTACAACCCGGCGGCCGTTCGCCGGATAGCTCCTTCCGTCACGTGTGAAAGCTG
>NW_019419566.1:7809-8217 GCF_000390285.2 Anoplophora glabripennis
ACTAAATTAATTTATTTATTATCAATTATCGGCTAAATATTTAATTCTTTCAACGAAACCTACCGAAATATGGTTTGTTAAGGATTCTAAAAAGCCGATATCTCTTATTCTTTATCTCTTTCCAATATAGTCAAAATAAGTGCTTGTTATATCAAGCCATACTCAAATACAAGACTTTTATAAGTTGAAATCTGTTTAGTACACTAATTTTAACAATCCTTATTTACTATGTGCTGCGTAAATACTAATGTACTGCAACTAAATTACAAAAAAAAAACATTGAATTAACATTGATGTTAATGTTTATGGAGAAATTTTTTGAATTTAAACAATATTTAATTAACAACTTCTTAAAACTTTTTATTAAAATTAAAATTATATTCAACACCCCGTATCTCGGAAACGAAG
>NW_019419567.1:0-8279 GCF_000390285.2 Anoplophora glabripennis
TTCTCCCTCTCCCTCCAGTTGTATTTCGTTCTCCAGAAGTCGACGATGTTCTTCAGAAGGTGAGTGTTAATGCCGTAGTGCTGCTTCACGCCTTCAGGTTTCGTAGCTTGCAAATGCATGTACCCAGTCTCTAGAAGATTAAAGGAAAACTTCTCCGACAAAGGATACACTCTGTGTTCCAATTCTTTGCTGACGATCAGGGAAGGATAGAAACTGCCCAAAAACCACTTCAAGTTTGACAGGGTATTGTGGATAACGCACATATTCGAATGGACCCCTATTATCCTCTCTGGAAAGAGTGTAGACATATGTTGGACTATAACAGCGCCCCAATCGCCGCCTTGGAGGTAGTACTTTTGGTATCCCAATCGAGCCATGAGGTTCTTGAAGACGACAGCCATTTGGATAGCGCCTAACCCTGGTCGAACTGCTGCCTCTGAGAAACCATAGCCTGCAAAGTAAAGGAAAACATCAATATAGAACATATTGTTATAATAATAACTAAATAGAACAATTGCAGATATTAACTTAACTGGTAGGGCTGGTACTATAACCTCAAAAACGAAATCCCTCCCCTTCTCTGGGGTGGTGAGGAGAGGAATAAATTCGTAGAACTCCCTGATCGACCCCGGCCAACCATGGAGCAACAATAAAGGCAATACCTTCACCCCCTGGGTTTCCTTTGGTTTGACATGCAAGTAGTGGATTTTCAATCCCTGTACGCTTACGGTGAACTGGGGATACTGATTGAGGAACTTCTCCCTCTCCCTCCAGTTGTATTTAGTTCGCCAGAAGTCAACGATGTTCTTTAGGAGGTGGGTGTTAATACCATAATGCTGCTTGGCACCTTCCAGAGGCTCCTGGAAAGGTAGCGCGTTGGCCAGCCTTTGCTGCAGGTCTATGAGAATCTGAAAGAAGTTTACTGCCTTTGACTCACATCGCTGATGATTGGACTTCCCGAATTTCCTACATACCTCATCAGAAACATTGATTTTGAAGGGTCTGATCTCAGTATCCTCCTTCGAGGGGTCTCTGGGGCCCCACCAAGTATCTTCTAGCTGAGGTAGAGGCGGTACTTCGAACAGAGATTTCCCTTTCAAGTAAATTCCCACTAACACAACCCCAATCGAGGCTATTACTAACACCCTTGTAACACCCATGTCGGCTCTCGACTAGTACGCTTACTGTACCACTATTTTTTTGCTGTCTATTTGAAGATATGGCAATGACCTTGGCTGGTGCGATATAAGTGTCGAGTTCAAAATACACAACGCGTCATAGCATGAAATCTAAGATAGGAGAATTATCGTTCATGTACGGGATGTTGAAGATATTTAAAGAAACGTGAAGTGGATTGAACTAATGGAACAGCACAACAAAATCTTTTGAGCGTAATTGAAAATAATTTGTAAGATATTTGTTTATTGAGAAAAATATACAAAAACAAACACTATCAACAACAAAACACAGTCATTCATTTGCTGGACTCTCTCAAAGCCTCCACTTTTTCCGTGAAGGCAAAAACGTCTTCAGAGAGGACTTCGGGAGCTTCGAATGCCGCGAAGTGACCTCCCTCGAGATCCGAAATATGAATCAAATTGTTGTATTTGCCTCTTAATACGAAGTCAGGTTGGATAAATAATTCATGAGAAAATCTAGCACAACCACTTGGTACTTGCACTGGTATTCTGAAAAATATTAGTTTTGTATTAGGTCACGAAAGTACCTTCTTATTCGGATAGAGGCATCATTGATTATAATGGAAAAATAAACAAAAGGATAA
Organism: Anoplophora glabripennis; assembly: GCF_000390285.2. Taxonomy (NCBI): domain Eukaryota; kingdom Metazoa; phylum Arthropoda; class Insecta; order Coleoptera; family Cerambycidae; genus Anoplophora; species Anoplophora glabripennis. The sequence continues at coordinate 1,784 of NW_019419567.1, forward strand.
GTATTAATAACGCACCTGTCTATTGGAATACTGCTCTGAGCTTTATTTGAGGTTTCAGCATAGAGCCTCATCGAGGTAGTAATAGACCTAGACACCCAGTATATCATCACGTTATCCAGAAGATTGGTCAGAGAGTATTTTTTCGTCAGCCCCCCGTCGTCTAGGTCTTTCCAATCTGGGTTTGTCCAGGTCGTGAACTTCTCCAAAATGTAGGCTGCCAAACCCACAGGGCTATCCCTTAATGCAACCCCTAAAAAAATATTTAATAAGTATTAATTAATTTAATTATTTTGAACGTACATACCTACAGTGTCGGGCTTGGTGCACTGTAGATGCATGTACCCAAACTCCAGCATAAAAAAGGAAAACTTCTCCGACAAAGGATACACTCTGTGTTCCAATTCTTTGCTGACGATCAGGGAAGGATAGAAACTGCCCAAAAACCACTTCAAGTTTGACAGGGTATTGTGGATAACGCACATATTCGAATGGACCCCTATTATCCTCTCTGGAAAGAGTGTAGACATATGTTGGACTATAACAGCGCCCCAATCGCCGCCTTGGAGGTAGTACTTTTGGTATCCCAATCGAGCCATGAGGTTCTTGAAGACGACAGCCATTTGGATAGCGCCTAACCCTGGTCCAACTGCTGCCTCTGAGAAACCATAGCCTGCAAAGTGAAGGAATGGTGGTATCTCCAATAAAAAAATGTTTTAATTTTTCATTAGAGAATTTCAAGTAATTCTGCGTTTGGATTTTCATCATTTTGATGAAGAAAACAGAAGAATCAAATGTTTACAGATTTTTTGTGTAGCATTTATGTTAACTTATATTTTAAGAACGAAATAGATTTGGATGGATAAATGAAATGGCATATGTAAACATTAACCTGGTAAGGAAGGAACTATAAGCTCAAAAACGAAATCTCTTCCTTTCTGGGGGGTGGTCAGGAGAGGGATGATCTCGTAGAACTCCCTGATCGACCCAGGCCAGCCATGGAGCAAAAGTAAGGGCAACACCTTCACCCCCTTGGTTTCCTTTGGTTTGACGTGCAAATAGTGGATCCTCAACCCCTGCACGCTCACCGTGAACTGGGGGTACTGATTGAGGAACTTCTCCCTCTCCCTCCAGTTGTATTTCGTTCTCCAGAAGTCGACGATGTTCTTCAGAAGGTGAGTGTTAATGCCGTAGTGCTGCTTCACGCCTTCCAGAGGTTCCTGGAAGGGTAGGGCGTTGGCCAGCCTTTGCTGCAGGTCTTTGAGTATCTGGAAGAAGCTTTTAATGAACATGAACAATTGCGACATATATTCTTTAAATATATAAAATACAATTATTATTATTATTTGTTTATTAATATAATTTTTTTGTTGTTCAATTTCATAAATCATGTAGTTTTTGACGTTTCATCATATTTCTATCAATATTAAATATATTAAAATAGGACAATTTATAGAGTATTATTATAACATTGAGAATTTTATGCAAAAAGTACCTACTTATACATAAGGTGTTTGTAATACAAGAATCAGTTAAATTATAAACAGCTATATAAAAATGTTTATTTAAATTTTATTGGTTGCTATTAACACTACATACTTTTGTTTATCTTTATTTATATCATTTAGATAACGTATCGCATCGATATGACCTGGTAAAAATGAGATTTTGACTGATCATTCGTCAATTCTCGCTTTTAATAATTCATTTTGATAAACCACTGTTAGTAAATGAAAATTACTGAACTGATGAATTTCTTTTTATTTCTAGCAAGAGCTTTGTATGAATAATTATTGAATGTCTTGAGAAAGCAATATAAAGCAAAAGCAACATAATTTGTATCCTTTCTCACTTATGCATACATGAATTCCTGAATCCATACAGTCTTTACATGCCTGAACAAGTAAAGACGTGTTGGAACTTGTCAAGAGGACTAATTTTTACATTCTCTGTACTATTTAAGAAAAGCCGCAGACTAGCTGAAACTCGGTTACTTTTATTTTGTGACAATAAATACTTAACAAATATCCCGCTTATCTTTTGAACTGGAAAATTGTTAAACTAACTCGCTTATCAAAACATTAGACTGCTACTTGTTAATGACAAAATATGCTTTTAATCGAATTGAAAGAAAATTTTGTGTTTTTTACATACGTTTTACATATTACCTCATCAGAAACATTGATTTTGAAGGGCCTAATCTCGCCATCCTCCTTGGATGGGTCTCTAGGACCCCACCAAGTATCTTCTAGCTGAGGTAGAGGCGGTACTTCGAATAGAGATTTCCCTTTCAAGTAAACTGCCATCAATACTACCGCAATCGACGCTATTACTAGCACTTTTGTAACACCCATCTCGAAATGTGCTCGGTTCTCAACTACGGTCTCTCCGTTGTTTATTGAAAGATATATTAACGACCTTGGCGAATATAAAAAATAATATGGTGGGGTGGGAGATAATTGTGTAGTTCAATACATACAGAGCATTATACAGATATCTAGAATAGGATTCCAACCATTTAAATTCGATTGTTTTAGAAGAACCAAACAATAGAAACAATAATAATAATTGTGGNAACACCTTCACCCCCTTGGTTTCCTTTGGTTTGACGTGCAAATAGTGGATCCTCAACCCCTGTACGCTCACCGTGAACTGGGGGTACTGATTAAGGAACTTCTCCCTCTCCCTCCAGTTGTATTTCGTTCTCCAGAAGTCGACGATGTTCTTCAGAAGGTGAGTGTTAATGCCGTAATTCTGCTTCACGCCTTCCAGAGGTTCCTGGAAGGGTAGGGCGTTAGCCAGCCTTTGCTGCAGGTCTTTGAGTATCTGGAAGAAGCTTTTAATGAACAATTGCGACATATATTCTTTAAATATATAAAATAATGTAGTTTTTGACGTTTCATCATATTTCAATCAATATTAAATATATTAAAGAAGGATAATTCATAGAATATCTCTCAAGTATTATTATAACATTGAGAATTTTATGCAAAAAGTACCTACTTATACATAAGGTGTTTGTAATACAAGAATCAGTTAAATTATAAACAGCTATATAAAAATGTTTATTTAAATTTTATTGGTTGCTATTAACACTACATACTTTTGTTTATCTTTATTTATATCATTTAGATAACGTATCGCATCGATATGACCTGGTAAAAATGAGATTTTGACTGATCATTCGTCAATTCTCGCTTTTAATAATTCATTTTGATAAACCACTGTTAGTAAATGAAAATTACTGAACTGATGAATTTCTTTTTATTTCTAGCAAGAGCTTTGTATGAATAATTATTGAATGTCTTGAGAAAGCAATATAAAGCAAAAGCAACATAATTTGTATCCTTTCTCACTTATGCATACATGAATTCCTGAATCCATACAGTCTTTACATGCCTGAACAAGTAAAGACGTGTTGGAACTTGTCAAGAGGACTAATTTTTACATTCTCTGTACTATTTAAGAAAAGCCGCAGACTAGCTGAAACTCGGTTACTTTTATTTTGTGACAATAAATACTTAACAAATATCCCGCTTATCTTTTGAACTGGAAAATTGTTAAACTAACTCGCTTATCAAAACATTAGACTGCTACTTGTTAATGACAAAATATGCTTTTAATCGAATTGAAAGAAAATTTTGTGTTTTTTACATACGTTTTACATATTACCTCATCAGAAACATTGATTTTGAAGGGCCTAATCTCGCCATCCTCCTTGGATGGGTCTCTAGGACCCCACCAAGTATCTTCTAGCTGAGGTAGAGGCGGTACTTCGAATAGAGATTTCCCTTTCAAGTAAACTGCCATCAATACTACCGCAATCGACGCTATTACTAGCACTTTTGTAACACCCATCTCGAAATGTGCTCGGTTCTCAACTACGGTCTCTCCGTTGTTTATTGAAAGATATATTAACGACCTTGGCGAATATAAAAAATAATATGGTGGGGTGGGAGATAATTGTGTAGTTCAATACATACAGAGCATTATACAGATATCTAGAATAGGATTCCAACCACTTAAATTCGATTGTTTTAGAAGAACCAAACAATAGAAACAATAATAATAAAAGTGGTATCCTAGTATGTTTTTGAAAATAAAAATAGAAGAAACAAACATTATCAGCAACAAAACATAGTAAATCATTTGTCGGGATTTTTAATCATTCCGCACATAATAGTCCTTTCTGATAACCATTTATTAAATAAAGAAAATTGAGGGCTAAATATCAGAGATACGTAGCTTGTTGCTTCAATATACTGTTATATTTTGACCTTTAACTTTCATAATATTCGGTTATTGACATCAAATTACCGAGATAATAGAATAAAACAAGTTGAGACTTGTTAGTTGTGTCGCTAATGAAAAATTTGAGACTTTTTTATGGGTCCTATCTTTACAATTTGTAATTTTGTAATTATTTTCAAGTCTCTTTGGGTTACCTCATCAGAAACGTTGATTTTGAAGTGCCTTATCTCGGTATCTTCCCTAGAGGGGTTTCTAGGGCCCCACCAGGTATCTTCTAGCTGAGGCAGGGGCGGTACTTCGAATAAAAATTTCGTTTTCATGTAAGCTGCCACTAAGACAAACGCGATCGACGCTATTACTAGCACTCTTGTAACACCCGTCTCGAAATTTGCTCGACTCACAACAACTACGCTTAACTTTACTGATCATTTTTATGTTGTATATTTGGAGATATAATAACTACCTTGGCCAAATGATTTGGCGGGGTATACATATATAGATTTCAAGACACCGCTATCCATATGGAGTATGTAAAGTGGGAAAAGTGTTGTTGTTTGCAACAGGGTGTGGTAAAATATCTACCACTGATTTATTTATCATAGAAAATATTGTATTGTTTTAGTAATTTATAGAATATTTAGAAACAAACCTAGTTTCTATAAATTGCGCAAGAAATGTTCCAATTTTGACGAATTTTAGTGATAACTGAAATTCGAAAAAAATTTGTAGGAGATTAATTTATTGAAAAATAACAACATTAAAAACTATTTGCTACTTTGCAACGTTTCGAGTTTATCAATGAACGCATATACATCATCAGCCAGAGTCTTAGGAACTTCGAACGCGGCGAAATGGCCCCCCTCCAGATCCGAAATGTGGATGAGATTCTTGAATTTATCTCGAAGTATACTTTCCGGATGGATAAGTAAATCCTTGGAAAATCTGGCACAGGCGCTTGGAACTCTCACTGGTACGTTGTTCAAACAGCTGACCAAAACCAAAAAAATAATTAGATTGATAACTTTATTAACATTAACACATACTTCTCTAATTGCGAATCATAGCTGGCCTGGTTGAAGGTCTCAGAATACAATCTCATCGACGTGGTAATAGATCTCGTCACCCAGTATATCATCACGTTATCCAGAAGGTTGGTCAGAGAGAACTTTTTCGTCAGTCCTCCGTCGTCTAAGTCCTTCCAAGCGAGATTTGTCCAGGTCGTAAATTTCTCCAGGATGTAGGCTGCCAAACCCACAGGACTGTCTCTTAATGCGACACCTTAAAAATTTAATATAAATTCGCTTTCTCGTGAGATTAACCTAAAAATCTAAAGTACTTAATGACCTGAAATAAATATATCAAGGTCACTAAACCTTTGGCGCAAAAGATTCTTACACTCGCAAGATGTGAAACGTACTGTCTCAATATTTATTTTACATCTGTAGTACCCCAAGGATCATATTTAGGGCCACTTCTTATTATTCTATTTATTAATAATTTATCTCTGTCTCTTGTTATTGCAAAAAGACAAGAAAAGTGCCCATTTTTTAATTTGTTTATAACTATCGCATTTATTGTTAAAATTTTATAAAACCTATGACATGTTGAAGGTTTTGTCATACTTTAAAAGTNTTAAATTAAAATCGGTTAATAAACAAAAAAGTTATTGCAAAAAAACAAGAAAAGTGTCAATTTTTTAATTTGTTTATAACTATCGCATTTATTGTTAAAATTTTATAAAACCTATGACAAGTTGAGGGATTTGTCATACTTTAAAAGTGTGCCAAAAGTGGGCGCTGTAGGTGCAATAGTTTTCGCACAATTCTATTTGTTTATAGCGGAGGCTCCAAAAGTTATGTACTTTAAGCCTCTGTACAGACGTTAATTTTCAATCAAACATGATTCTGAAAGCGTCATTGTAATCTTAAAGACGTAATTAAGCGACCTATTAAAATATATCACCGTTGTTTTGACACTAACTAAAATTGTTAATTTGTTTATATGTGTTATTATTAATTAGATATTTCAAAATATTCACCTTATAAAGATGGACATGAACGATATCATAAGTGTGTTGTGATGGCTCAGAGCGTACCGCGTTGTACTGTCACGCGGTGGTCCCGGGTTAGATCCCCGATACAGTTATGACTTTCTTTCAATTAATATTTATTTCAAATAACAACATGAAAATTAAAATCGAAACAATTTTATAAGCTTTTCAAGTTAGGAGAAATTTTAAACACCGCAC
>NW_019419568.1:0-548 GCF_000390285.2 Anoplophora glabripennis
ATTACCAAGTATAAAAACATTCCAATCTACATTATATTGCAAAGCAAATTGTTCCTATCACAAAACAAAGTCAAAAGTTATCGATTTATTACAAACACTATCAATAAATTTATCTTAGTGAGAGAAATTAGGAACCAGACTCAAAATTACATCGGTTAAAGAGGTATATCGGGGTTCGAGGAAAGTGAGGAGCGCAGGGGGGTCCTATGCTTTTCTTATGGGACTAAAGCCCGCTGCCAATTTGAAGAAATTAAATTCATTTGAAATTATTTGCGATAAACATTATCTATATAGCAAATAAATCTACTCATATGCACAAGGCATACATATTGACTAATTAACAACATAAAAATATCTTATTTAAGTAGTTTTAAATTATATTTAATGAACGCATAAAGACTATGTAGATGTGGCAACAGCGCTAATAAATGACTAGCAGCTGTACACACTGCGGACCTACAGACCTCGGACATCGGGGATATTGCGCGTCAAATTCGGATAAAGATGCGTACGCGTTCAAAAATGTATTGTGTGTAAACTATGTACAA
>NW_019419568.1:805-8282 GCF_000390285.2 Anoplophora glabripennis
AAATGCAATTATTGGTTTCTGTTTCTAATTAATACAGCTGTACTATGTTCAAAACTTACATTAGTTTTACATCAAAAATAAGATAATACTGTGTACTATCTATGGAAAGGTTTTGTTTCACAATTTCTACATTTTCTTCTCAGTTATCTGCAAAAAAAAGAGCCGCACCGTCCATCTTCGCCATATAAACCTATGTTAAAATGAACAACTTTCAACAACAATATCTCAAAATCTAGATTCAAAAAATATTTCAAAAAAATATGACGCACAGAGGGAGCACTGGGTAATATGCTATATAATTTTCAAGTACATCTGTGCATTTGAGTAAACCCGATATACCCCCTTAAGTCAGTTTTAGGCAACGCCTTGTTTAGTAAATTCGACGGCAGGCAGAAAACCAAGTAAATATAACTCTGCTTCACCGACTTGCTTTCAGGAGTCGTACGCAATTAAATAACTAACAATCTACCGCGGCGTAAGTGGGAATTAACCCGGTTCGAAGAAAATAACGCTAGTGGAGCAATTATAACTAACATTACACCCGAGGTTAGCTAGCTTTATTAAATAAAATTAATACCTACACACCTGTACCTTGCAGCTCGCTTTGGCCGACCGTATTTTTGCTCAAGGAGAACTGAATTTCCCATGGGACATAAATAATGCATGATGCCATAGACACAGCCGCTTCTGGACACAATGCCTTCACTAGGAGACATTATTTGCTTAACTCGCCTTTGATATAAATAATTTCCAGTAATATGAAGATACATTTTTGTGAATTCGGCCCATATAGCTATTTATAGACGTAAAAAGTTCTTTTACTCAATTTGTTGTTGTAGACGAGAAATAACACTACCAATATCTAGAATAATTGACTAGTAAACATGCGTCTGACAGATGTAGTTGGTTTCGCTGAAGGTAAAATGCATTTTTCAGTCCAATTTCAGCCGTCTGCCAACAATTACCTTTCTGTTATTCCGCAGGGTCTCCGGTGACCCGGGGTCACGTCAATCCGCCAGATAGGTTATTATCGCCGTGTCAAACACAGGGAGTATATATACGAACTCGCGATTTACTTAGCATACCCCAATTCCCAGTAGTTTGTTCGACATTCGCCTACTTAGTTGGAATTTGTAATACGGCTCGAACGAAGCTTTTCCTATTGTTCTGAATAAGCTCGGTGTATTAAAAATGTCAAGTGGATCTGTTTGAGATGGAAATAATAGCATTTTTCGTGGTCCGCCATGCGATTGGGCGGTATAATTCCTGGATACACTGAAAGAAGTGTATGTAACATATTCATAAAGAAATTATGTTTTTCTAATGGGATTCTGATCTCTAAGTGGACGTAAACATTTTTATGCAAAGCTAAGTAAGTTAAGGAAAGTAAGAGCTTGCAGGTAAAAGAAATTACATAATGGATAAAGAAGTTAGCAACGTTGTAAAAAGGTTTTATTTGAAAATAAGTGACATTAAATTTATAAACTGTCATCTACATATACATTCTCTAACTATAATTTAAATGTGTAAACCCCACCATATTGCTTTTTAATGGTTATAAAGATATGGAGGGGACTTAACTAGATCACGTTTTTTTGATATTTCCAACGGTTAAAAAGATATGAACGAGGCTCAAAAAAATCGAAATGTTGGTAGGGTTGCGCTGTTCTAGAGATATAACTTCTTTACCATCGCTATTTTTATAAGGATAAATTAACCCTGTTCATGTTTACGAGTTATTTACAAAAGAATCACTTTCCCACGCTCATTTGGAAAAGCGAATCGTTAGGAGCGACACAGACCTAAAACATTTTTATGCAAATCGCCCTAATTTATATCAACCCCTGGCGGGCCTGTCCGACAGAAAAAGGGTTATATTGTCCGAAACAAAAATTGCCCTCCGTGATGCCTATTTGGAACCGGCTGGGTTTTTACAGAACATATGCTATTGTGAACGTAACTCTTCGAGCTTGTACGAGGAAGGGACGATCTATTACTACCACGTGTTCTTCAAAAACTTGTTTAGTTTTGTAAAATAACAGCCGATCCAAACTGTCCATCAACGCTGGCCTTGTTCCTCTACCTGTAGCGGACATTTGCAATAAATTCTCTAAAATTATCGGCGCTGTCAATATTAGATTTGACTAATATATGCATGTGTGTACACTGGTATGCATATTATGCACATGTTTGCCGAACATCGGTCGATAATATGTTGTTACACAATTGTGATGGACTGATTTTATTTCAATGTCTCCAATTGCGAATAAATCGAAACAAATGAATAAGATGTGCTTACGACACAATTTAGGAACTTTTCATTCATATTTAAATGAATTTTAGATCTGAACAAACAACCCAGAAGTTCTACAAAGATCTCATTTGGGCCCTTACAGTTCAATGTACTTATTAACGATATTCAAATAGCAATTATCTTTCATTTGATAACCATCTTAATTATTGTTTTCATGTTTATAGTAAGTGCCATCGCTTCCCAAATTCCCGGCTTGCGACAATAACACTTGCGGTTTCTACCAACTTCACATTCGACGCAAAGTGCTCCTCGAGCGTTGGCAACACTGATTGCCAGTATCAACCTGCTTCCCCCGGGCGATAAGGTGACTAAGGGCCAGTTAGAATAATAAAACCTAATGGGTTTCGCCGCTAAGCAGCGTATTCATAACGTACATAACTAAAATAACACTTCTGGCCGGTGTGTGCCAAATTGTCGCGTAGGACTTCCGAACGGCGCCTTGTTATGTAACGTAACAAGTTGTAGCCTGAGGTTTGTTGAACGATAGTGTGCGATAAACCCGATAGCTTTGAGGTTGTGGGTATTCCGATTTTAACGACGTACCTCGCTCCATGCGGGTTGTACGAGGGAGTGGAAAAGTCGCCTGCAAGTTTTAGTGGACGTGTAAGAGAAATATTGGCTCTTACAGCTGCCGTACTGGGTATTTTTATTACATGATCCAATTCCTTTTCGGTAATACTTCAATAAATACGTAAATTTAGACAGTACTTCGGACTCTCAACACACCCGATCTATATCCAATCGATTAAATGCGAAACGAAGCCAGAAGAGTTCGTAGGAGGCAAGAAAAGTCAGTTTACGTCCTTTGTAACCACAGTTCTCGTCCTCAAATTCAGCGTATAATTTTCGCCTAAAGAAGCCCATTTATCCGCCGCCGCTTCCTCAATTGCCGCGGAATTATCCCAATTTTTAAAGCTTTTATTAATTTCGTCTCTGGGTTCGTGTTACTCTTCGGTTTCCCGTTGTTTGCGGCACTGACGAATTATGATAATTATTACGGAATTTAGTCTGTATTTCACATACGTGTTTTAGGGAGTCAACTAGAACGTGCCCACGGTTGTGTCGGCCTTTGTGAAACGGAGACACGGTTTAATCAGATGAACGACAATAAAATTAATTTCAAACGACGTGGATGTGCGTGGGTAAAGTGGATTAGCTCGCGAGAAGCACCTAAAAACGCGGCTTAACGAGGCAAATTACCAGAAATTATTTTAAATGTGCCGAACAACAGTGGATAAAAAGTCTATTATGTGACTAACAACTCGACAAAATTGATTAATCAAAATACACCAACTAAAATTGAAGATTCCATGATTCTAAATAACGTAGACTCTACAGAATCTTGAACCCCCTCTTGTTATCCCAATGACCAATAATGCCAGTACACATGATCTTAGCTTGCTAGACTTGCAAAAGTTTCCAAGCAAACCCAAGAAGTCATTTAGTTCATTTCCAATGAACGCAGCAACTCTTACAGACTTTCCTTATCACCACAACTGTGGAACTTTCCTAAATTATCTATGATTTGTCTTCTTGGTCGTTTCAATATGATCAACCAGTTGCAGAATCCTTACCACACCTTAATGATCCTCTTCAATCAATGTCCACTCATTCTTCCATATTGATATGTCTGGAATTGTGGGAACTTAGAAGCTGCAGCACCCCATTGAGCCCCTTGTTCTTACTTTCATTAGGAGATCAATCCATCTCGTTAACCAATGTATTAAAGAGAAAAAGGTGGTGACGTTGCTCAAGGGGATCTCTCTAATATAGAGTCACAGAAGGTCAATGTTCTCCTAACACGGATTCTCTTGTTGACGAGAAAGCACATGTAGTACTGTCTCGTCTTCCTGTTCACAACTTCTACAAAGAGGTGTTTCACGCTTCCTCATGTAGTGAAGATATTTCCTTAGCCAGCAGTACCCAGTTGGAATACCTGTCACCACGCGAAGCTTTGACCTAGATATAACCAGGTATTTTTTGGCTCTATCCTTGCTATGGTATTCTAGGAACTCCTTAGCAAATGGACAGCTATTTGTTTCATCTCACTGCTTTGTAAACTCTTTGTGGGTGCTTTCCTTAATAATTTCAACAAGTGCTGACAACGGACGCACACTGGAGGGACCGGGAAACTGAGACCCATTCCCATACTGCCCTAGTCATTATCTTATGATTTGGTACAGCTGCTAATTCCATATTGATATAATTGAAAGAGCTGATGCTACTACATTTTCCTTCACAGTTTTGTTAGCTCTATTGACCCACTTCGTCGTGAGCTTTCCTGTTTCCATCACATCCTATCTGTCTCCAGCAAAGTGAGAACGGTGTCGCATCGCTCTTGGGGCGATATTTCACTGCCACATCGCTCATAACCTTAATTAATGTCCAACCAGACCGCCTAGACACGGGAGAATCAGGGGTCCCGCTGCTCAGGCGGCGAGATCGGCATAATCGACCTCAGTCTGTCGGGCGTGCGGTGATAAGATAACTCAGCGGAGTCACAATGCCGACGCCTAATGATTTTACTAACTAGCCGGCATATGCGCGACGTCCAGGGGTTGTTGCAGGGATACAACGTTCCTCTTGTGATAAAACCAAATTTCTTAGCAGAAGAGGTGGTGACGAGGTGTGATTACTAAGTGCCTGCATGGTGATGTGATGGATACGAATTCTTAATAGTGTCTTTCCTTCCAATTAATGTAAAATGGAAACTGGGCAGTAACGTAACTTTTCCTGGCAACAGCATATTCCTCAGTATATCAGTACAAAAAAAGAACGAACAACCTTTCTGGTTGTCGACGAACATTCCCGACAAAGCGGGGAACAGAACTGCGAAATCTAATTACGACACTATGAAATAAGTTCCCTCTGGCGACGGTGCCCCATGCAAATTGCATAACAAAACAATTTAAATTGTATAACTGAGGACAATGTAACGTATTACGGAGGTGGCGCGCACGCTTCGCGACTCTCTTAGGTTAATTCAGACGCCGACTTTAAGCAGCCGAATAGAAAATGCGAATTTCATCGAGTTAGCGACGACGGCCAAACTTTTCCACAAGCTTAACTTCCATCGGACGATACAATGCGATATAATTTATTACATTTGTTTACTTTGCGCTACTTTTTGTTTGACGGAATAACTGGAGGGGGAGGGGGAGGGAGGTCGACGCCTTGAGAAATTACCAACTTTCCCGGTTCTGTGTATAGACAAAGATTCAGTCTAGCGCCCAACGCAAACGGCCTAAAAGAATCGATGGATTGTTTAATAACTAAATGCGTGGGTAGCTCGAGTAAAGTGTAGATTCGCAACTGAATTAGTTTTGTCAAAAGTTTAGAGAGAAACGATGTTTCATTTCACGTTTTAAACGTAGCCACTGAACAAAAAATGAAAGAGTTACTAATGCACGTAGTCAAACTGGCAACAAAAGGTTATTGAAAATGTAATCTAGTGACTATGGATGACCTTGAGTGTCATGTTTAAGGTTATTTCAAAGTCAACTTGTTTACAATACAAATCATAACACTATTTTCTAATACTGTCCCTTTATTTTAGTATGTTTATTATTATTTCCGTAAAGAATCGCTCTCTCAGTGTAAGCCCCCTGTCCAACCGCGGTCGTAAGAGCAGTTTGTAGCTCCGAGTATTCAAAAAACGCCTCTCATTACTCTCCAAACCGAATATACGGATTCTAATCGCTTCGCTAGTCGTTAATTGACACGTCTATTCGTAAAAACAAATCGGCGATCCGGCGGCCTCATAAATGATGCAATCCCGCGATGAGGCCCATTAATCCCGACTCCGTCCGGGACCTTTGTTGTGGGCAGGGAGAAGTTGCCGATATTTTTCACGGGTATTAATCTTAGTCCGGGGAACGGTGGAAGAAATGGCGCTGTCACATATATAATTGAAGCCTGGTTTTCGACTGGAGCAATGCTCGGTTAATTCGACGTATTAGCCCCTGCTGTATAAATTAATGGATTGCTTTCGATGGAACTGACAAGTGACATTCTTCTCACCGCACAGTGCAGAGAAGGATGTGTATTTTTTTGTTTTATTACAACGAAAGTAACTAGACACAGCAACAAAAGCCAACGGAGCCCTTGATTGTGTAAAAAATTCGGCCAATACAAAACAGGCAAAGGCATAATTCCTGCTGAAGGAAAAGGATAATAAAATTCGTCTGCTCTTCTACCACAATAAAAATGTTCTGCTCATTTACGGGAACCAGAGAAACAATGTAAATTTCGTGCCATTGATAGCAACGTCGAAAAAAGTAATTACAGTTCTTGTTGAACCATAATAAAAATCGTCTACTCCTTTACAAAAATAAAGAGCAGAAAGATAACGCTGAGGCAAGAAACTTCCTAGGCCGCTTACAGGAAAAGCAAGAAAATGATATATAACTAGTGCCTATTTGCAGAAAAATAGTTTCCGCTAACAATAGAAAGCTGGTTTAGAGCTACAACGTACAAATATCAAGTTCCTATTGAACAAGGAATTTTTCTGCTCTCTTACAGCCAACACATTCTTAAAGAAACTAATATACATATTTAAATTAAGAGCAGATCATTTGCAATTCTGTTAAGAATAAGAAGCTGGTTTGGAGTTACAACGAGAAGAAAGCAAGTTCCTGTTGAGTAAAAAGGAATTTTTCTTCTCCCTTACAGTAACAATGAGCAGTCGATACTTTCTTTAAGATACTTCAGTATATTTAAATTGGGAGCAGAAGAAACGTTTCATTTCACGTTTTAAACGTAGCCACTGAACAAAAAATGAAAGAGTTACTAATGCACGTAGTCAAACTGGCAACAAAAGGTTATTGAAAATGTAATCTAGTGACTATGGATGACCTTGAGTGTCATGTTTAAGGTTATTTCAAAGTCAACTTGTTTACAATACAAATCATAACACTATTTTCTAATACTGTCCCTTTATTTTAGTATGTTTATTATTATTTCCGTAAAGAATCGCTCTCTCAGTGTAAGCCCCCTACCCAACCGCGGTCGTAAGAGCAGTTTGTAGCTCCGAGTATTCAAAAAACGCCTCTCATTACTCTCCAAACCGCAAGCAAACCCAAGAAGTCATTTAGTTCATTTCCAATGAACGCAGCAACTCTTACAGACTTTCCTTATCACCACAACTGTGGAACTTTCCTAAAT
>NW_019419569.1:0-892 GCF_000390285.2 Anoplophora glabripennis
ACGTCATCCAAGGTCATCTCAAGGTCACTCAAGGTCATCCCAAGGTCAAAAGTGGAGGGGGGAGTCTCAGCACCGGCTATAATAACCTACTCATTATATTCCAAATAAGCGCACCTGCTAGAGCTGTCAGCTGCGAGTCAGCCGATACATGTAGCATGCGCGCTCTACTACTCCCCAATTGCCTTCCCCTCTCTTGCTTAGTAATTGTCCAAGACATGACATAAATTTATTTAATTTTAATAAGCAATCGCATAAAATTGATGTAAAATTTCCCTGGGAAAATGGGATGGTACAATTATTTTTTTGCCACTTGCCGTAGTTTACGAGATATTTGCGAAAAAGCTTATTTTTTTACGGTTTTTTGACATTTTAACCCCTTGCCTGACCACCTAGATCAAAATTTTTGCGGATTCGGATTACTGAGGATCGAAAACATATTTGCGCCCAGGTTTGATCGACATTTCAATGGACTAGATAGATACAATAATATTTTATATATATTATATGCCTATACATATTATTCTTCAAACGTAATTAGTAGCAAGTTTCTATATATTTTAGTAATTAATAGACCAGGCGGTATCTGTTTTGGTTTGGGTGAATCGTATATCCACGGAGATTTTTGGCTTTTTGGCTTTCAAATATCACTAGAAATGAAAATTTTTCTATGCTCATAAAAAAAACGTGGGCTTAACTTTTGGCGGCACAATATATTAAAAAAATTCGAAAAATGTCATATTTTTCTTCCTATTTAATTATGTATATTTTCAAGAGTTGATTTTAGGCGAAAATGGAAGAGGAAAAAAATGTTTGCAATTAAATTTTTTACAAAACATGTCTAGTTACAAATCGAATGAATCATGATTATTATGGTAAAAATCGAAAAAATCGC
>NW_019419569.1:1235-8297 GCF_000390285.2 Anoplophora glabripennis
AATCAAATTTTTTAAAGCAGGTTTTAAAAGTTCTTGGAAAGACGCTTCTTTAAAAAAAAACAGAGCGATTGATCAAATAGTTACATACCTAGTTATAGCCGTCATTTACACTAAATGTACTGGGACATCCGGGCTAATTTTTCGAAAAATACCTTTGGTATTCCGAGTACTTACCAGGTCTAAGATTACAATACTTTTCTTCATTGGCAACCTACTTTAAAACGTGTTAAAGTTTTTTATGCAAGCGAGAAATTCAATAAAATCGTACGGGTGGTGGTGGTGGGGGAAGCAGAAAGCGCGGCATCTTCGGCCTGCTCGAAATTGAATCGGCTATAACTATGTAACCAATTGATCAATCGTTCTGTTTTTTTTTTTAAAGAAGCGTCTTTCCAAGAACTTTTAAAACCTGCTTTAAAAAATTTGATTGATTGATTCACAAAATTCTAATTGCTTATAAGTACAAAAATTCGACAAATGTTTAAACAAGCGCCACAGCTCTCCTAATTGACGAATTCGAATTTTTCATAAAAAGTTTTAAAGCTTGAGAGCCCTTCTATATGTGATCAAATTTTCAAGTATTCAAGGGGCTTGGTTTTTGCTGTGCAAAATTTTGAATTTTTTTTTTCAAAATCTGGATAGCAAAATTATTATGCAAAATCTATCGAACCGATTTTGATGAAAGGGGGTGGGTCGATTTGGGCGGTTTTTGCCCCATTTTGTTTTTGCGATAAAAAATGTGAAAAAAATCCTGTAATATCTACTACCAAAAATGAGTTGATCTGACCCGAAACGGACCACCCACTCACCACCCAGTTTCCCTGTAACACCCCCGCAAATACTGGAAATACCGTCACTAGATAACATCATTTTGGAGAGATTCGGCGCTGTAAAACTGTATAACTCGCCTCGATCACCGTATCCTTGGGTTTTCGGGGTCGCTGATCACGAATTCGAGGCCCATTAGCCTCCATCAGATGGATTTCAAGGTCATTTGAAGGTTAAACTGAGAAAATGGTGATAACAAATATAAAATATATATACATACGTTGTTGGGGTCGACGGTTCCGAATCCAAGTAACGTTTACGTGTTGTTGTAACCAATCTCACAGAGGTTAATGGACCCCGGATTCGTGATCAGCGACCCCGGAAACCCATAGATATATTTTTTATGTTTTTTTATCAGCGTTTTCTCAGTTTGACCTTCAAATGACCTTGAAATACATCTGGTGGAGGCTAACGGACCACGTATTCGTGATCAGCAACCCCAAAAATCCAAGTATACGGTGATCGAGGCGAGTTATCCAGTTTTACAGCGCCGAATTACTCCAAAATGATGTTATCTAGTGATGGTATTTCCAGTATTTGCGGGAGTGTTACAGGGAAACTGGGTGGTGAGTGGGTGGTCCATTTCAGGTCAAATCGACTCATTTTTGGTAGTAGATATTACAGGAATTTTTTCACATTTTTTATCGCAAAAACAAAATGGGGCAAAAACCGCCCAAATCGACCCACCCCCTTTGGTGTGATAATTCTACATAACATGATTTTTTTTGAGCCAAGTAAAAAGGTCCTATACCCAATTTAAATACCTCAAAAAAATTCCCTAAAATGTATTGTTTTTAACCCCATTTTTGCGATTTTTTCAATTTTTACCATAATAAACATGATTCATTCGATTACTAACTAGACGTGTTTTGTAAAAAATTTAATTGCAAACATTTTTTTCATCTTCCATTTTTGTCAAAAATCAACTCTTGAAAAGATACATAATTAAATAGGAAGAAAGAAAAATATGACATTTTTCGAATTTTTTTAACATATTGTGCCGGCAAAAGTTAAGCCCACGTTTTTTTTTATGCGCATAGAAAAATTTTCATTTCTAGTGAGCCAAAAATCTCCGTGGATATACGATTCACCCAAATATGACTTTTTTGAAACAGATAGCGTCTGGACTATAAGCAGTGTTTTTTAAGTTAATACGACTCGCCAAAGTAAAAAAATAATTCAGGTTAGGTATATCATATTTACTGAAAATAGCAGTTAATTTACATTATCGGATTGTTAATGTGAAAATATAAACATTAGACTGTTGATTATTCCATGTTATGCGTTTTTTAAGGTCATCTGCGAAGAAGAAACGACATGTAATTTTAAAAACCGTATTTCTGCTTTTACAATGAAGGAATAGTAATTATAAGATTGTTTAAGCTTATTAATAAAAAATTACTGTCTACTTAATAAAAAAATTATTATTGATAATCTATCAATGATTAATAAAATCGTTAGATTCTCTTTCCTTATAAGATTGTATGTATGTAGGTACACAAATTGGAGCCGTTCCTGAAAAATCTGACGCGGAATATTGGTCGAGCGTAAATTAGAGTTCTGTTCGTCGTTCGGTTAAAAAACGCACCTTCAAGTGTTGGCCGGTAGAGCACCAGGGGTCGCGTTATGTTGATTCATGCTGGGTGATATTTTTTGTACAAAATCGCCTCCTTAAGAACCAACTAATTGGGTCACATAAATCTGTCTTGAAACTAGTAGAAAGCTTTAGTTCTTTTATCTATTATAAATATTTAATATACAAGGTGTTAACGAAATAAGTACACAAAAGTTGAGAGTGTGTAAAATATGTCGAAATATGATGAAAGGGTTTTTGTCAGTGGCGGACCCTAAGGGAGATAACTTCAAAATAGTTTAATATTAAATCCGAAATATTTGGGGATGTATTACTATTTGTATGCTTAATAATCGGTATAATATACAAATAAAAATTTGCTACAGGGGCGTAAGAAAATGCGGGACCATGGGGCAAATTTTAAATTTTTTTTTGTACACAAATTTTTCTAGTTCCTGAACCGAAAATATGAAAATTTATCTTATTTTGCATAAAAAAGGTACTTTTGTTAAATTTTAATAGCATGAGCCGTTTTCTAGTAAAATCCACATAAATAATTGATTATATGCTGCAAAATAATTGTATCAAATTGTGTCATCAGAAAATTACTATTTTAAGAGACTTAACAGAGGTGTCAACTATATGTCAATTACTGATTAGATTACCCACTCAAAATTCCAATTTGAGAAATTATTATTAGACCAGGCAAGTTAAGCAATAAATCAGAAAAATATTTTTCTGATGAACCAGTCGAGTTGCGGTTTTCGGCATTGTCTTCGGAAAAATATCAGGAAAAAAGTCTATCTATTACACTTTGAGGCTGGATCGAAACTGCATTGCATTGAAAAAAATCTCCGTATTCTGGGCGATTTTGATCTAACTTGCCTGGACTATATTTTTATTATTTTCTTTAGGAAATAGGTAACATGCGTGTAATAGGGCAAATGGCGGAAATTTTGAGATATGAATCTGGTCTGTCTTCTTGACTTGACACATTTTCTACAAATAAAAATTTTCTTTATATGTGAAACGCTGCAATAGGTTCCATACCTCAACCATTCAGCTCCCTGTTTTTTATTTCTGTGTTATTATTGTTATTTTTATTTAATTTTGATTTTGTATTATTATTGTCGTTATTGTAGTTGTTATGTAACTATTACTAAATCAGGGTTTAATATCACATTTAAGTACCTACATAGTGTTGTAGTAAAGAGTAGCATAAATAATTTTGAATAATAAAATGTTATTGCTTTTATTATTTTTATTTGAAAATCTAAAAATACCAAAAAAGACTCATGAAACATAAAACTCTTGTTGTAAGCATAGTTTCACCGCTAAAGATGATGGGCTAGTTCAGACACGACGGAAATCGCGCGGATGCAAATCGCACGGGGCTTATGTATTTATGTTACCGTTTTCTAATTAGTTCACACCTGTCCGCCACGGATAGGTGATCCGCGCGGATTTCCCTGTGTCTGAACTAGTAGCTCTGTAACAATTTAGTTTCTTCTATGTTTAGTAGATTGAAATTTTGAGTAGGTAATCTAATCAGTAATTGGCATATACTTGACACCTCTGTTAAGTGTCATAAAATAGTAATTTTCTCATGGCACAATTTGATACATTTGTTTTCAGCAGGAATATTTGAATATTTACGTAATGAATTATTGAAATGGATATAACTCCACGCTAATAAAATCTAACAAGAGTACATTTTTTATGTAAAATATGACAAATTTTCATATTATCATAATCGTTTTGGAGTTATGCAATAAAAACTGTTTCCTGAGGCTGTATCTCCCTTAGGGACCGTCAGTGACAAAAGCTCTACTAAGATTTTCATCATATTTCGACATTACACACTCAAATGTTGAGTACTTATTTCGTTAACAACTTATATATCATTAAAAACTTTCCGCTTTCCAATTTTGTTACAATACCAAACACAACGCAATTATTTCAAGGAATAAATTTATTCCTTAAAAATAAATATTACGCACAACTGCAAATAGTCATGATGTATGTAGGATAGAAGAGCATCAGTTATTATTGTGCATAGTAATGAATGAATGAACTTATTTTATTTTGCTTCCGCTGTATTATAATTGTTTGGCGCATCGCGATTTTGCACACGGCCCACGAAGTCGCCGTTTCAACGGCTGAAGTTGCACACGGCACTACCAGCCGTTCTGTATAAAAGCAACGGAGTCACCTACACCAGGCAGTGCTTAGTAGGTCTTTCCACGGCACTCAACCCTCCTCTGGGTGTCCTAACCAGAGCGTTTAGCAGGTCTCTTCCGCGGCGCTCAAGGTAAGGTACACACCTGGACTCCGACTCCGGGTACTTAGCAGGTCTTTCCGCGGTACCTGACGTCTACCTCGCGGCCGACTCCGGGTGTTTAGCAGGTCTTTCCGCGACACTCGGCGTTGTCACCGTCAGGACATCCGTATTGCCTTCGTGACAATAGGTATCCCGATGTTTTTGTTATTTATATGGGTAGGGTATTATTGTTAATATTATATGTGTTTATAGACTGCGATTTATTTTGGAAAATAAAAGTTTTATTGATACCAAGTCTTGTAATATTCCCGAACCTTGGAAAACACTTCTCCACCGAGTGAACCCGGACTGTGACTGTACTAGTTCGGCGTCTGAGACCGAACCTCGAAAGTACATCACATAATTTTGGCGCCCGAGCAGGGACCGGAATAACGACAAGAGCAAAACAGAAACCATAGTATCAACAACTGTGAGAGGAGAGATAAAGGAAAAGAGATCGAGATATTACCACTCTAACCCTTAAGAAAGGTTACTGAGAGCATCCGTACCGTGGATCCGCCATTTTCTCGAAAAAGCCGAACTTAACCGAACATTTCCGAAGGCACCCGAAGTCAAGTGGGGTGTCGTTTTCAACATAATTGGACCCAGGAAAGCGTTTCCGACTATTTCCGACTGCATCCGACAATTACCCACCGAGATATTGAATAAAAAAAACGCTCAGCGAAAAATTCCCACAATCTGAAGTGAGAATCAGAAAGAAGGTGTAGCCCGAAATCTGTTCAGCAAGTTTTATCATAAAATGCCTTCTGACTCCGAAGAAACTGCAGCTGGCCTGGAAATCACTGATCCCAGGGTAGGATGGATTTACAAACTAAATAAAGAAGCATTGACAGCTGAGCTTAAGCGTTTCAATCTAGAAACCGGAGGCACAGTGGAAGAGATGAGACGGCGCATCACAAGGTTCCTACGCAATGGAGCTCCCGTAGCACGATCCGCACCCTCCGAACCGACTATATCAATCCCCGAAGTACCGAGAATATCAGCTTTCGAACTACTAAATCAAATACGTAAACTTAACATTGTGTTTGATGGCAAAACAGACCCGATATCATTTCTAGAAAGACTAGAACAGGTGCAGAGCGAATACGAAATTACCGATGCACAGTTACTGAAAACTTTACCAGGGGTGCTTCAGGGAAAAGCATACCAGTGGTATATGAACTATAAACATAACTGGAGTACTTGTGATGACTTTGTGCAAGATTTTAAAACTTTCTTCTATCCGTCCGATTACCGGGACAATTTAGAAGAGATGATAAGTTCCAAGTATCAAGCTAAACAAGAGACTGCCCGGAATTTTATTCTAGAAATGCAGACTATGATACGACGACATGGAGGATTTTCAGCCGAACGAGAAGTTACTTGCATTTATAAACGTTTGCGGGCCGAATATCGTCAATATATCCGAAGAACACAGGTAGAAACAATTTCCGATTTGGTGCAACAAACCTACGAGTACGAACAACTCCAAAAAGATCTGGACAAAGAAAACAAAACAAGAAAAGTGACTGAGCCGGTCCGAAATGCTGGCATTGCAGATTCACAACCCAATAGAACTATCAGACCGAATTCTCGCCCTAACTACGAGACAAATAACCGTTCACAAACAATACCCAGACAGGATGCGAACACTATCTGTTGGAGATGTGGAGCCACAGGACACACGAGATTTACATGCCGAGGACCATTCCGCTTATTCTGTTCCCGATGTGGACGGGAAGGAGTACAGACTAGACATTGCCGATGTGTTAACCAGAGCCACGCGACACCGGGAAATGCCGTCGGGGCTGGAACTCCGCGAGGCCAGCCCAGCGCCCGACAATCGAGGCCTCCGAACCATTAACCATTTCTGTACCGTTTACCAGTACTAATACAAGTAACTGGTCGAATAACCGCATTCGAGTAAACATAGACATTTATCACCGATCGTTTTCTGCTTTAGTTGATACAGGATCGGTGAGATCTTACATCAGTCCTGTTGTGGCCGAATATTGCAAGCAGATGGGGAATTTACCGAATCCGGCAAAACAGGAAATACAAGCAGAATTAGCCAATGGAATTTTGGTTAACATTACCGAGGAGTATCACATCCGAGGGCAACTGTTGTCAACGACTGTTGCAGCTGATTTTCTTCTCATGCCATCGTTGACTGTAGACTGTGTATTGGGAATGGATTTTCTCACCAAATATAATTTTACCATCGATATAGGAACCAACCAGATTACTATAAACCCTAAGACAGATAGGGTGTACCCTGCGTCGACCATAGAATCGATTACTCTTCCGTCGTTATGTTTATCCGAAGTTCAACAGAAAGAAATTG
>NW_019419570.1:0-1930 GCF_000390285.2 Anoplophora glabripennis
AGAATCATCACACCAAATTTCATTCAATTCGGTTCGATAGTTTCTACATAATAATTGTTTAATTTTTTTTAGTTTTTTAAATTAAAAAATTTTCAAAATCAAATTTGTAAAAATCTAAAGCATTTGAATACTTGAAAATTTCACCACAAAAAGAAGAGCTCTCAAGCTTTAAAATGCTTTTTGAAAAATTCAAATCGGACGATTAGGAGGGGGGAGAGGGGGGAGAGGGGGGTTTCGGCAAAATAGTTTTGTACGGAATTTCTAAAGTATATAGGTTATACAAAAAAAATAACCAACATCAAATTCACTAATTTTAATTCTATTTTATAAAATAACGACATTTTTGAACATGCCGTACATTTTTCATGAAACAAGTGCTTACAATAGGAAAATTAATTTCCCTCTGAAAAGTAGGATTTCACGGTGAAAAATTATTGTACGGCATTAATATATTTTGTTAATACTGACAGTAATAATCAACAAAAACAAAATGCCGTACAAAAAAATGGTTCTAAATGGCTTGAAATATATTTTTGCAAATAAGTATTACTTGCAAGAATTGATTTTATTTTTTATTATTTTCTCCTTAATACAAATTATTGACTTCTGTACGGCCTTTCTATAATAAGACTTACAATATCATATAGAAATATTTTTCAATAATGCAGTACATATTTGTCGATACAGGACTGAGAAACCCCGGATTCAAACCCATATTCTGACGCCTATGGTTTCCGATCATTGAAAAATTGCATTGCTACTAAAACATTATTTAAGATGATAAATAATTTGTAAGTAATATGCCGTTAAAGAACCATAGGTCGATCTAAAAATTATTAATTTTATAAATTTGAAAAGCTTATATATTAATATATTTTTTCACAAGTACATAAGTAAAATTTTTTCAAAATCCAAAAAATTATTATTAAAAAATCAATAAAAAAATTTGAATTCGGATATATTTTAAAACATTCTAGTTGGCCATCGAAACATCTTCTTTCTCTGTCTCTTTTTTCTTTTCGGGGTGTAAATTTCTATGTGGTTTTATTCATGTTTATAACCGACAATCTTAAAGTTGTTTTTGTAACAAATACACCTTTAATTTATTTTTAAACATATATTGTATGCCGATGGCTTCATCACAATTTTTGCATAAATAAATTGATCAAACAATTGTAACAGAAGTTGCAAATATGCAAATATGAAGTAACAGTACCCTTGTACTTCAAAAAACATATGGGGCATTCCACGCCAAATCGGACGGTTCGAAAAATTTAAATTTTCGATTTCCTTAATTTTTTTATATTTTTTAGTAATCCTCAAAAAATCCTTTTTGGTAAATTTTCAGATTTTTTTGATTACTTGTTCAAAAGTTATAAAATTTTCAAAAAAAAACGCTCTTTTTTGGTTTTTTGATCATAACTTTCTTAATAATGGTCCAAATTAAAGCTTTTTTTTATAAAAATATTTGTTTTTAGATGGCCTTTACAGATAAAAATACAAAAGAAATATTCAAAGTGTTTTTGATTAAGATTTTTAAGTTTAAAATTTTAAATCGTGTTTTTGAAAGTGAGTGTATCTTTCGATTTTTGTGAAAATTTTCTATTTCAAACTACTATTCTTTTAACAACTTTTAGGACCGGTCCGGTCGTGGGCCCTCCATAATTACTATTTTTTTTTTGATTTTTGAAATTTAAAACAAAATTTTTCTCTATAAATCATTATAAGTACCGATTTTTGTATACCCTTTTTTACTTATTTTAAATTAATATTAATACTTTTTAATTATTAATAGGTGTTTAAAATCAATAAGTAAACGTTGTCTATTTATAAACAATGATAACAAACGTTTTTATTTATTTTCGTGTTCTTTTAAAAATTGTTGCAAAATTATTTTATCAATTTTTTTTTGTTGCAAAGTATTTTTTTT